>NW_026110995.1:465000-653964 GCF_024679095.1 Eriocheir sinensis | reverse complement strand
AATATTTATACGAAGACACACATAAAATATTGGAATTTGTATTGAAATAAATATACAAAATGCACATAGAATAAGGTAAATTTGTATTGAAATAGATATGCAAAATACATATAAAACCATGTAAATTTTTTTCAAAATATATATACGAATACACATAAAATAACGTAGATTTCTATGAAAATAAATATACAAAATACACATAAAATGAAGTAAATACGTATAAAAAAGGTATACAAAATACACATAAAATAATGTAAACTCGTATCAAAATAAATTAACAAAATACTAATAAAAGAATGTGTATTGTATAAATATAAATATACAAAATACAAATAGAATAACGTAAATTTATATAAAACTATATGCAAAAATACAAAAAAGTAATTAAATTTGTGTGAAAATAGATATAGAAAATACATGTGTATTTTGTATATTTATTTTCATACAATTTGAAATTATTTTATGTGTATTTTGTATATTTATTTTTTCTACATATATACGTTCTTTTATCTGAATTTTGTTTATTGAATTTGAAACGAATTTACCTTATTTTGTATATCTATTTTCATTCAAATTAAAATACTTCTGTGTATTTTTGTATATAGTTTTATATAAATTTACGTTATTTTATGTGTATTTTGTATATTTATATTGATACAAATACACATTCTTTTATTCGTATTTTGTATATTTATTTTGATACGAATATACATTATTTTATGTGTATTTTGTATACTTTTTTTTATACGTATTTACTTCATTTTATGTGTATTTTGTATATACATTTTTATAGAAATCTACGTTATTTTATGTGTATTCGTATATATATTTTGAAACAAATTTACATTGTTTTATATGTATTTTGCATATCTATTTCAATACAAATTTACCTTATTGTATGTGTTTTTTATATATTTATCTTAATTCAAATTTAATTTTTTTATGTGTATTTTGGTATATATATTTTTATAAATTAAAAAAAAAATGCGTTATTTTATGTTTATTTTGCCTCTTTATTTTCATACAAATTTACATTATTTTATTAATATTCTGTGTATTTATTTTGATACGATTTTACATTATTCTATTTGTGTTTTGTATATATTTTTTTATACAAATTTACGTTATTTTAAGTGTATTTGTTTATGTCTTTTTATTCAAATTTACATTATTTTATGTGTATTTTGTGTATGTATTTCAATACAAATTTACCTAATTTTATGTGTATTTTGTATATTTATTTTCATACAAATTTAAAATATTTTTGTGTATTTTTGTATATAGTTTGATAGAAATGTAGGTTATTTTATGTGTATTTTGTATATCTATTTTCATACAAATACACATTCTTTTATTGATATTTTGTTCATTTATTTTGACGCGAATTTACATTATTTAATGTGTATTTTGTATATATATTTTTATACGTATTTACATCATTTCATGTGTATTTTGTATATATCCTTATTGTATGTGCATTTTGTATATTTATTTCAATACAAATTTAAATATTTGATGTGTATTTTGGTATATATATTTTTATAAGAAATACGCTATTTGATGGGAATTTTGCATCTTTATTTTCATACAAATTTACATTATTTTATTAATATTCGGTGTATTTATTTTGATACGATTTTACATTATTCTATTTGTTTTCTGTATATATATATTTTTTATACATATTTACATTATTTAATGTGTATCTTGCATATATATTTCATACAAATTTATTATCCATTATTTATTTTCATACAAATACACATTCTTTTCATGATATTTTGTTTATTTATTTTGACACGAATTTACATTACTTAATATGTATTTTGTATATATATTTTTATACGTATTTACATAATTTCATGTGTATATTGTATATATATTTCTATAGAAATCTACGTTATTTTATGTGTATTCGAATTTATATTTTGAAACAAATTTACACTGTTTTATTTGTATTTTGTGTTTTTTTTCAATACAAATTTACCTTATTGTATATGTGCATTTTGTATATTAATTTTAATACAAATTTATTTATTCTATGTGTATTTTTGTATATGTATTTAAAAAAAAAAAAAGCTTTATCTTATGGGTATTTTGCATCTTTATTTTCATACAAATTTTAATTATTTTATTGATATTCTGTGTACTTATTTTATTACGATTTTACATTATTCTATGTATAACAAAAATAAATACAGAATACACAAAAATAGATATCCAAAATACATATAAACAATGTAAATTTGTTTCAAAATATATATACGAATACACATGAAATAAGGTAGATTTCTATAAAAATATATATATACAAAATACACATAAAATCAAGTAAATACGTATAAAAAATGTATACAAAATACACATAAAATAATGAAAATTAGTATCAAAATAAATAAACAAAATACCAATAAAAGAATGTGTATATATATATATATATATTTATATATATATATATATATATATATATATATATATATATATATATATATATATATATATATATATATATATATATATATATATATATATATATATATATAAAAAAAACAGATAAAATAAAATAAATTTGTGTTAAACTATACAAAATACACATGAAATGATGTAAATACGTATAAAAATATATTTACAAAATACACATTAAATAATGTAAATTCGCGTCAAAATAAATAAACAAAATATCAATAAAAGAATGTGTATTTGTATGAAAATAGATATACAAAATACACATAAAATAACCTAAATTTGTATCAAACTATATAAAAAATACACAAAAATATTTTAAATTTGTATGAAAATAAATATACAAAATACACATAAAATTAGGTAAATTTGTATTGAAATACTTACACAAAATGCACATAAAATAATGTAAATTTGAATGAAAATACATAAACAAATACTCTTAAAATAACGTAAATTTGTTTAAAAAAATATGTACAAAACCCAAATAGAATAATGTAAAATCGTATCAAAATAAATACACAGAATATTAATAAAATAATGTAAATTTACATAATAAGAAGCAAAATACCCATAAAATAACGTACATTTTTTTTTATAAATATATATATTAAAATACACATAAAATTAAATATATATAAATGTAAAAAACACATACAATAAGGTAAATTTGTATTGAAATAGATATGCAAAATACATATAAAACAATGTAAATTTGTTTCAAAATATATATACGAATACACATAAAATAACGTAGATTTCTATAAAAATATATATACAAAATACACATAAAATAAAGTAAATACGTATAAAAAAATGTATACAAAATACACATAAAATAATGTAAATTCGTATTAAAATAAATAAACAAAATACCAATAAAAGAATGTGTATTTGTATAAATATAAATATAAAAAATACACATAATATAACGTAAATTTATATAAAACTATATACAAAAATACACAGAAGTAATTAAATTTGTATGAAAATATATACAAAATACACACAAAGTAAGCTAAATTTTAATTGAAATATATATACAAAATACATGAAATAAAGTAAATTTGTATCAAAATATTTACACAAATACACATGTAATAACGTAAATTTGTATGAAAATATATAAACAAAATACATATTAAATAATGTAAATACGTATAAAAAAATATGTACAAAATACACATATAATCATGTAATTCGTATCAAAATAAATAAACAAAATACCAATAAAATAATATAAATTTGTATGAGTAAACGTGTATGTTGCATATTTTTTCAATACAAATTTACCTTATTATATACGCATTTTGTATATTAATTTTAATACAAATTTAATTATTCGATGTGTATTTTTGTATCTGTATTTTTATAAACATATCCTTTATTTTTTGGGTATTTTGCATCTTTATTTTCATATAAATTTACATTATTTTATTGATATTCTGCTCATTCATTTTGATACGAATTGACATTATTCTATGTGTATTTTGTATATATTTTTCATACAAATTTACGTTATTTTATGTGTATTTGTTTATATATTTTGACACAAATTTACAATATTTTATGGGTATTTTGTATATACATTTTAAAAGAAATTTACCTAGTTTTATGTGTATTTTGTATTTCTATTTTCATACAAACTCAAATTATTTCAATGTATTTTTGGATATATTTTAATACAAATTTTAGTTATGTTATGTGTATTTTGTAAATTTATTTTCATTCAAATATATATTATTTTATTGGTGTTTTGTTGATTTATATTGATACGAATTTACAATATTTTATATGTACTTTGTATATATATTTTTATACGCTTTTACATTATTTAATATTTATTTTGAATATATATTTTTATACAAATTCATGGTATTTTATGTGTATTTGTATATATATATTTTCATATAAATTTACATTATTTTATGTGTATTTTGTATATATATTTCATTACAAATCTACCTTATTTTATGTTTATTTTGTATGTGTATTTTGTATATTTATATTTATCCAAATACACATTCTTTTATTGGTATTTTGTTTATTTATTTTAAATCGAATTTACATTATTTTATGTGTATTTTGTATACATTTTTTTATACGTATTTACTTAATTTTATGTGTATTTTGTATATATATATATATTTTAAAGAAATCTACGTTTTTTTATTTGTATTCGTATATATATTTTGAAACAAATTTACATTGTTTTATATGTATTTTTGAATATCTCTTTCAATACAAATTTACCTTACTGTATATGCATTTTGTATATTTATTTCAATACAAATTTAAATATTTTATGTGTATTATGGTATATATATATTTTTATAAGAAATGCGCTATTTTATGGGAATTTTGCATCTTTATTTTCATACAAATTTACATTATTTTATTAATATTCGGTGTATTTATTTTTATACGATGTTACATTATTCTATTGGTTTTTTGTATATCCTTTTTTATACATATTTACATTATTTAATGTGTATCTTGCATATATATTTTACACAAATTTATTATCTATTATCTATTTTCATTCAAATACACATTCTTTTCATGATATTTTGTTTATTAATTTTGACACGAATTTACATTATTTGATATGTATTTTGTATATATATTTTTATACGTATTTACATAATTTCATATGTATTTTGTATATATATTTCTATAGAAATCTACTTGATTTTATGTGTATTTTGAAACAAATTTACATTGTTTTATATGTATTTTTGAATATCTCTTTCAATACAAATTTACCTTACTGTATATGCATTTTGTATATTTATTTCAATACAAATTTAAATATTTTATGTGTATTTTGGTATATATATTTTTATAAAAAAGCGATATTTTTTTGGGAATTTTGCATCTTTATTTTCATAGAAATTTACATTATTTTATTGATATTCTGTGTATTTATTTTGATACGATTTTACATTATTCTATTTGTTTTTTGTATATATTTTTTTATACACATTTACATTATTTCAGTGTATCTTGCATATATATTTTATACAAATTTACGTTATTTTAAGTGTATTTGTTTATATATTTTCATTCAAATTTACATTATTTGATGTGTATTTTGTATATGTATTTCACTACAAATTTACCTAATTTTATGTATATTTTGTAAATTTCTTTTCAAACAAATTTAAATTATTTGTGTGTATTTTTGTATATAGTTTTATACAAATTTAGGTTATTTTATGTACGCATTTACATTATTTAGTGTGTGTTTTGTATATATATTTTTATGCAAATTTACTTTATTTTATGTGCATTTTTATACATATAGTTTTATAGAAATTTGCGTTATTTGTATATGTTTTCTCATACAAATTTATATTATTTTATTGCTATTTTGTTTATTTATTTTGACACGAATTACATGATTATATGTGTATTTTGTACATATTTTTTATACGTATTTACATTACTTAATGTGTATTTTGTTTATATATTTTTAAACAAATCTACGTTATTATATGTATTTGTATAAATATTTTGATACAGATTTACATTATATTATGTATTTTGTATGTACATTTCAATTCAAATTTAGCTTATTTTAGCTGTATTTTGTATATATATTTTCATGCAAATTTAATTACTTCTGTGTATTTTTGTATATAGTTTTATTTAAATTTACGATATTTTTTGTGTATTTTGTATATTTATATTTATACAAATACACATTCTTTTACTGGTATTTTGTTTATTTATTTTGATACGGTTTTTATGTGTATTTTGTATTCATTTTTTTATACGTATTTACTTCATTATATGTGTATTTTGTATATATTTTTATAGAAATCTACGTTATTTTATGTGTATTCGTATATATATTTTGAAACAAATTTACATTGTTTTATATGTATTTTTGAATATCTTTCAATACAAATTTACCTTACTGTATATGCATTTTGTATATTTATTTCAATACAAATTTAAATATTTTATGTGTATTTTGGTATATATATTTTTATAAAAAAAGCGAAATTTTTTGGGAATTTTGCTTCTTTATTTTCATACAAATTTACATTATTTTATTGATATTCTGTGTATTTATTTTGATACGATTTTACATTATTCTATTTGTTTTTTGTATATATTTTTTCATACACATTTACATTATTTAATGTGTATCTTGCATATATATTTTATACAAATTTACGTTATTTTATGTGTGTTTGTTTATATATTTTCATTCAAATTTACATTATTTGATGTGTATTTTGTATATGTACTTCAATACAAATTTACCTAATTTTACTTGTATTTTGTATATTTCTTTTCAAACAAATTTAAATTATTTTTGTGTATTTTTGTATATAGTTTTATACAAATTTAGGTTATTTTATGTACGCATTTACATTATTTAGTGTGTATTTTGTATATATATTTTTATGCAAATTTACTTTATTTTATGTGCATTTTTGTACATATATTTTTATAGAAATTTGCGTTATTTGTATATGTTTTCTCATACAATTTTACATTATTTTATTGCTATTTTGTTTATTTATTTTGATAGGAATTACATGATTATATGTGTATTTTGTATATATTTTTTATACGTATTTACATTACTTAATGTGTATTTTGTTAATATATTTTTAAACAAATCTACATTATTATATGTATTTGTATAAATATTTTGATAAAGATTTACATTATTTTATGTATTTTGTATGTATTCAAATTTAGCTTATTTTAGCTGTATTTTGTATATATATTTTCATACAAATTTAATTACTTCAGTGTATTTTTTATATAGTTTTATACAAATTTACGATATTTTTTGTGTATTTTGTATATTTATATTTATACAAATACACATTCTTTTACTGGTATTTTGTCTATTTATTTTGATACGATTTTTATGTGTATTTTTTATTAATTCTTTTATACGTATTTACTTCATTTTATGTGTATTTTTTATATATTTTTTATAGAAATCTACGTTATTTTATGTGTATTCGTATATATATTTTGAAACAAATCTACATTGTTTCATATGTATTTTTGAATATCTCTTTCAATACAAATTTACCTTACCATATATACCAAAATACACAAAAAAAATTAAATTTGAATTAGAATAAATATATAAAAAACACATACAATAAGGTAAATTTGTATTGAAATAGATATGCAAAATACATATAAAACAATGTAAATTTGTTTCAATATATATATACGAATACACATAAAATAACGTAGATTTATATAAAAATATATATACAAAATACACATAAAATGAAGTAAATATGTATAAAAAAATGTACACAAAATACATATAAAATAATGTAAATTCGCATCAAAATAAATATACAAAATACCAATAAAAGAATGTGTATTTGTATAAATATAAATATACAAAATACACATAAAATAACGTAAATTTATATAAAACTATATACATAAATACACAGAAGTATTTTAATTTGTATGAAAATAGATATACAAAATAAGGTAAATTCGTTTCAAATTCAATAAACAGAATTCAGATAAAAGAACGTATATTTGAAGAAAAAATAAATATAGAAAATACACATAAAATAACTAAAATTTGTATGAAAATATATAAAAAAAATAAACAAAAATAATTTCAATTTGTATGAAAATAAATAAAATTAGGTTAATTTGTATTGAAATAAATATACAAAATACACATAAAATAAAGTAAATTTGAAAGAAAATATATAAACAAATACACATATAATAACGTAAATTTGTATGAAATATATATACAAAATACACATTAAATAATGTAAATATGTATAAAAAAATATATACAAAACACAAATAGAATAATGTAGAATCGTATCAAGATATATACACAGAATATTAATAAAATAATGCAAATTTGTATGAAAATTAAGATGCAAAATACCTATAAAATAACGCTTTTTTTAAAAAATTATTGATACCAAAATACACATAAAATATTTCAATTTGTATTAAAATAAATATACAAAATGCACATACAATAAGGTAAATTTGTATTGAAATAGATATGCAAAATACATATAAAATAATGTAAATTTGTTTCAAAATATATATACGAATACACATAAAATAACGTAGATTTCTATAAAATACATATAAGTAAATACGTATAAAAAAATGTATACAAAATACAGATAAAATAATGTAAATTCGTATAAATGTGAATAAACAATATACCAATAAAAGAATGTGTATTTGTATAAATATAAATATAAAAAATGCACATAAAATAAAGTAAATTTATATAAAACTATATACATAAAATAACGCAAATTTCTATAAAAAATATATGTACAAAAATGAACATGAAATAAATTTGCATAAAAATATATATACAAAACACACATTAGATAATGTAAATGAGTATAAAAATATGTATAGAAAATACCTATGAAATAATCTAAATTCGTATCGACTTAAATTAAGAAAAAAACAATAAAATAATGTAATTTTGGATGAAAACATATATACAAAATACACATAAACTAACCTAAATACAAATACAAATATACACATAAAATATTGTATTTTGTATATACATTTGAATTCAAATTTAGCTTATTTTATCTGTATTTTGTATATCTATTTTCATACGAGTTTTATTACTTCTGTTTATTATTTTATATAGTTTTATACAAATTTACGTTATTTTATGTGTATTTTGTATATTTATATTTATACAAATTCACATTCTTTTATTGGTATTTTGTTAATCTATTTTGATACGAATTTACATTATTTTATGTGTATTTTGTATACATTGTATTATACGTATTTACTTCATTTTATGTGTATTTTGTATATTTTTTTTATACAAATCTACGTTATTTTATGTATATTCGTATATATATTTTGAAACAAATTTACATTGTTTTATATGTTTTTTGCATATCTATTTCAATACAGATTTACCTTATTGTATGTGTATTTTGTATATTTATTTTAATACAAATTAATTTTTTCATGTGTATTTTGATATATATAATTTTATAAAAAAATGCGTTATTTAATGGGTATTTTGCATCTTTATTTTCATACAAATTTACATTGTTTTATTAATATTCTGTGTATTTATTTTGATACGATTTTACATTATTCTATTTGTGTTTTGTATGTATTTTTTTTAAACATATTTACATTATTTAATGTGTATTTTGTATATTTTAAAACAAATTTACGTTATTTTATGCGCATCTGTTAAAATATTTTGATACAAATTTACATTATTTTATGTATTTTGTATATATATTTCAATACAAATTTAGTTTATTTGATGTATATTTTGTATATCTATTTTCATTCGTATCAAAATAAATAAGCAAAATAGCAATAAAATAATGTAAATTTGTATGAGAAAACATATACAAATATCATATCAAATTTCCGTGATTTTATTTGTATTTGTTTATATATTTTCATACAAATTTACATTATTTTATGTGAGTTTTGTATATGTATTTCAATACAAATTTGCCTAACTTTATGTGTATTTTGCATATCTATTTTCAAACAAATTTAAATTATTTTTGTGTATTTTTTTATATATTTTTATACAAATTTTAATTGTTTTATTTGTTTTTTGTATATATATTTTCCTACAAATATACATTCTTTTATTGGAATTTTGTGTATTTAATTTTTTACGAATTTACATTATTTTATGTGTATTTTGTATATATATTTTTTTACGTATTTAAACTATTTTATGTGTATTTTATATATACATTTTCATAAAAATTTACGTTATTTTATTGTGTGTATTCGTATATATTTGATACAAATTTTATACAAATTCATGTTATTTTATGTGTATTTGTATATATATTTTCATACAAATTGATATTATTTTATGTGTATTTAAATTATTACAAATTTACCTTATTTTATGTTTATTTTGTATATTTATTTCATTCAATTTTAAATTATTTAATGTGTATATTTGTATTTGTATTTAGGTTATTTTATGTGTGTTTTCTATATATATTTTCATCCAAAATTACATTATTTTATTGTTATTTTCTTAATTTAACTCGATACGAATTTAGATTATTTCATAGGTATTTTGTATACATATTTTTATACTCATTTACATTATCTAATGTGTGTTTTGTATATATTTTTTTATGCAAACTAATTTTATGTGCATTTTTGTACATATATTTTTATAGAAACTTAAAACGTTGTTTTATGTGTATTTTGTATATGTTTTCTTATACAAATTTATATTATTTAATTAGTTTTTTGTTGATTTATTTTGATACGAATGACTTGATTATTGGTGTATTTTGTAAATATTTTTTTTATACGTATTTATATTACTTAATGTGTATTTTGTTTATATATTTTTTTTTACAAATTTACGTTATTATATGTGTATTTGTTAAAAATATTTTGAAACGAATTTACTTTATTTTATGTATTTTGTATATATATTTCAACTCAAATTTAGCTTATTTTGTGTGTATTTTGTATATCTATTTTCATACAAATTTAATTACTTCTGTGTATTTTTTTATATAGTTTTATACAAATTTACGTTATTTTATGTGCATTTTGTATATTTATATTTATACAAATACACATTCTCTTATTGGTGTTTTGTTTATTTATATTTATACGAATTTACATTATTTTATGTGTATTTTGTATACATTTTTGATTCGTATTTGCTTAATTTTATTTGAATTTTGTGTATATATATTTATAGAAATCTACGTTATTTTATGTGTATTCGTATATATATTTTGAAACAAATTTACATTGTTTTATATGTTTTTTGCATAATAAGTAAACAGAATATCTATAAAATAATGTAATTTTGTATGAAAATAAAGATGCAAAACACCCATAAAATAAAGCATATTTTTTTTAAAATACATATACAAGAATACACATAGAATAATTAAATTTGTATTAAATTTAATATACAAAATGTACGTACAATAAGGTAAATTTGTATTAAAAAAATATACAAAATGCACATAAAACAATGTGTATTTGTATGAAAATAGATATACAAAATACACATAAAACATTGTAAATTTATATAAAACTCTATTAAAAAAATACACAAAAATATTTTAAATTTGTATAAAAATATATATACAAAATACACATAAAACTAGTTAAATTTCTATTGAAATACATATACAAAATACACATAAAATAATGTGAATTTGAATGAAAATATATAAATAAATACACTTAAAATAACGTAAATTTGTATGAAATATATATAGAAAATACACATTAAATAATGTAAATATGTATAAAAAATATATATATACAAAACACAAATAGAATAATGTAAAATAGTATCAAAATAAATACACAGAATATTAATAAAATAATGTAAATTTGTATGAAAATAAAGATGCAAAATACACATAAAATAACGCATTTTTTATGAAAATATATATACCAAAATTCACATAAAATATTTAAATTTGTATTACAATAAATATACAAAATGCACATACAATAAGGTAAATTTGTATTGAAATAGATATGCAAAATACACATAAAACAATGTAAATTTGTTTCAAAATATATATACGAATACACATAAAATAACGTATATTTCTATAAAAATATATATATACAAAAAACATATAAAATGAAGTAAATACGTATAAGAAAATGTATTCAAAATACACATAAAATAATGTAAATTCGTATCAAAATAAATAAACTAAATGCCAATGAAAGAATGTTTACTTGTATAAATATAAATATTCAAAATATACATAAAATAACGTAAAATTGTATAAAACTATATACAAAAATAAACAAAAATAATTAAATTTGTATGAAAATAGATATACAAAGGACACATAAAATAAGCTAAATTTGAATTGAAATAAATATAGAAAATACATAAAATAATGTAAATTTGTATCAAAATATATATTCAAATACACATATAATAACGTAAATTTGTATAAAAATATATAAACAAAATACACATTAAATAATGTAAATACGTATAAAAGATATGTACGTAATGTAAAAATTTATAAAATTAAAGATGCAAAATACCCATAAAATAACTCATATTTAAAAAAAATACATATACAAAAATACACATCAAATAAATGAATTTGTGTTAAAATAAATATACAAAATACACATACAATAAGGTAGATTTTTATTGAAATAGATATGCAAAAAATACATGAAATAATGAAATTTTTTATCAAAATATATACGAATACACACAATAAAATTACGTAAATTTTTATGAAAATATAAATACAAATTACACATAAAATAATGTAAATACATAGAAAAATATATATACAAAATACACATAAAATAATGTAAATTCGTATAGAAATAAATAAACAAAATCTCCTCTAAAAGAATGTATATTTGTAGGAAAATATATATACAAAATACAAATAAAATAACAAAAATTTGTATAAAGTATATGCAAAAATACACAGAAAATAATTTAAATTTGTTTGAAAATAGATATGCAAAATACACATGAAATTAGGCAAATTTTTATTGAAATACATATACAAAATACACATAAAATAATGTAAATTTGTATGAAAATATATAAACAAATACACATAAGATAACGTAAATTTCCATAAAATATATGTACAAAATATACATTAAATAATGTAAATATGTCTAAAAATATATATACAAAATACACAGAATAACGTAAAATCGTATCAAAATAAATATACAGACTATCAATAAAATAATGTAAATTTGTATGAAAATAAAGATGCAAAATACCCATATAATAACGCATTTTTTTTTATTTATAAAAATATATATACCAAAATACACATCAAAAAATTAAATTTGTATTAAAATATATATACAAAAAACACATACAATAAGGTAAATTTGTATTGAAATAGATATGCAAAATACATATAAAACAATGTAAATTTGTTTCAAAATATATATACGAATACACATAAAATAACGTATACAAAATACACATAAAATGAAGTAAATATGTATTAAAAAATGTGTACAAAATACACATTAAATAATGTAAATTCGTATCAAAATAAATAAACAAAATACCAATAAAAGAATGTGTATTTGTATAAATATAAATACACAAAATACACATAAAATAACGTAAATTTGTATAAAACTATATACAAAAATACACAGAAGTAATTAAATTTGTATGAAAATATATACAAAATACACACAAAATAAGCTAAATTTTAATTGAAATATATATACAAAATACATGAAAAAAAGTAAATTTGTATCTAAATATTTATACAAATACACATATAATAACGTAAATTTGTATGAAAATATATAAACAAAATACACATTAAATAATGCAAATACGTATAAAAAAATATGTACAAAATACACATATAATCATGTAATTCGTATCAAAATAAATATACAAAATACCAATAAAATAATATAAATTTGTATGAGTAAACGTGTATGTTGCATATTTTTTCAATACAAATTTACCTTATTATATACGCATTTTGTATATTAATTTTAATACAAATTTAATTATTCGATGTGTATTTTTGTATCTGTATTTTTATAAACATATGCTTTATTTTTGGGGCATTTTGCATCTTTATTTTCATACAAATTTACATTATTTTATTGATATTCTGCTCATTCATTTTGATACGAATTGACATTATTCTATGTGTATTTTGTAAATATTTTTCATACAAATTTACGTTATTTTATGTGTATTTGTTTATATATTTTGACACAAATTTAAAATATTTTATGGGTATTTTGTATATACATTTCAAAAGAAATTTACCTAGTTTTATGTGTATTTTGTATATCTATTTTCATACAAACTCAAATTATTTTTATATATTTTTGTATATATTTTAATACAAATTTTAGTTATGTTATGTGTATTTTGTAGATTTATTTTCATTCAAATATATATTATTTTATTGGTGTTTTGTTGATTTATATTGATGCAATTTTTATTTTATATATATATATATATATATATATATATATATATATATATATATATATATATATATATATATATATATATATATATATAGATATCTATATAGATATATATATAGATATATATATATATATATATATATATATATATATATATATATATATATATATATATATATATATATATATATATATATATATATACGCTTTTACATTATTTAATATTTATTTTGAATACATATTTATATACAAATTCATGGTATTTTATGTGTATTTGTATATATATTTTCATATAAATTTACATTATTTTATGAGTATTTTGTACATATATTTTATAACAAATCTACCTTATTTTATGTTTATTTTGTATGTGTATTTTGTATATTTATATTTATCCAAATACACATTCTTTTATTGGTATTTTGTTTATTTATTTTATTTCGAATTTACATTATTTTATGTGTATTTTGTATACATATTTTTATACGTATTTACTTAATTTTATGTTTATTTTGTATATATATTTTTACAGAAATCTACGTTTTTTTTATTTGTATTCGTATATATATTTTGAGACAAATTTACATTGTTTAATATGTATTTTTGCATATCTCTTTCATTACTAATTTACCTTATTGTATGTGCATTTTGTATATTTATTTCAATGCAAATTTAAATATTTTATGTGTATTTTGGGATATATATTTTTATAAGAAACGCGCTATTTTATGGGAATTTTGCATCTTTATTTTCATACAAATTTACATTATTTTATTAATATTCGGTGTATTTATTTTAATACGATGTTACATTATTCTATTTGTTTTTTGTATATACTTTTTTATACATATTTACATTATTTAATGTGTATCTTGCATATATTTTTTATACAAATTTATTATCTATTATCTATTTATATACAAATACACATTCTTTTCATGATATTTTGTTTATTTATTTTGACACGAATTTACATTATTTGATATGTATTTTGTATATATATTTTTATACTTATTTACATAATTCATATGTATTTTGTATATATATTTCTATAAAAATCTACTTTATTTTATGTGTATTCGTATATATATTTTGAAACAAATTTACATTGTTTTATATGTATTTATGAATATCTCTTTCAATACAAATTTACCTTACTGTATATGTATTTTGTATATTTATTTCAATACAAATTTAAATATTTTATTGTATTTAGGTAAATATATTTTTATAAAAAATGCGATAATTTTTGGGAATTTTGCATAATTTATTTTGATACGAATTTACATTATTTAATGTGCATTTTGAACACATTTTTTAATACGTATTTACTTCATTTTATGTGTATTTTGTATACGTTATTTTATGTGTATTCGTATATATATTTTGAAACAAATTTACATTGTTTTATATGTATTTTGCATATCTCTTTCAATACAAATTTACCTTACTGTATATGTATTTTGTATATTTATTTCAATACAAATTTAAATATTTTATTGTATTTAGGTAAATATATTTTTATAAAAAATGCGATAATTTTTGGGAATTTTGCATTTTTATTTTCATACAAATTTACATTACTTTATTGATATTCTGTGTATTTATTTTGATACGATTTTACATTATTCTATTTGTTTTTTGTATATATATTTTTTATACACATTTACATTATTTAATGTGTATCTTGCATATATATTTTATACAAATTTACGTTATTTTAAGTGTATTTGTTTATATATTTTCATTCAAATTTACATTATTTGATGTGTATTTTGTATATGTATTTCAATACAAATTTACCTAATTTTATGTGTATTTTGTATATTTCTTTTCAAACAAATGTAAATTATTTTTGTGTATGTTTGTATATAGTTTTATACAAATTTAGGTTATTTTATGTACTCATTTACATTATTTAGTGTGTGTTTTGTATATATATTTTTTTGCAAATTTACTTTATTTTATGAGCATTTTTGTACATATATTTTTATAGAAATTTGCGTTATTTGTATATGTTTTCTCATACAAATTTACATTATTTTATTGCTATTTTGTTTATTTATTTTGATAGGAATTACATGATTATATGTGTATTTTTTCCATATTTTTTATACGTATTTACATTTACTTAATGTGTATTTTGGTATATATATTTTAAACAAAAAAATGCGTTATTATATGTATTTTGTATATTTTTGATACAAATTTACATCATTTTATTAATATTCTGTGTATTTATTTTGATACGATTTTACATTATTCTATTTGTGTTTTGTACATATTTTTTTTATACAAATTTACGTTATTTTGAGTGTATTTGTTTATGTATTTTCATTCAAATTTACATTATTTTATGTGTATTTTGTGTATGTATTTCAATACAAATTTACCTAATTTTATGTGTATTTTGTATATTTATTTCCATACAAATTTAAAATGTTTTTGTGTATTTTTGTATATAGTTTGATACAAATTTAGGTTATTTTATGTGTTTTTTGTATATCTATTTTCATACAAATACACATTCTTTTATTGATATTTTGTTTATTTATTTTGAAGCGAATGATGTAAATACGTATAAAAATATATATACAAAATACACATTAAATACTGTAAATTCGCGTCAAAATAAATAAACAAAACATTAATAAAAGAATGTGTATTTGTATGAAAATAAATATACAAAATACACATAAAATAACCGAAAATTTGTATCAAACTATATACAAAAATACACAAAAATATTTTAAATTTGTATGAAATAAATATACAAAATACACATAAAATTAATTAAATTTGTATTGAAATACATACACAAAATACACATAAAATAATGTAAATTTGAATGAAAATATATAAACAAATACACTTAAAATAACGTAAATTTGTATAAAAAAAATATGTACAAAACAAAAATAGAATAATGTAAAATCGTATCAAAATAAATACACTGAATATTAATAAAATAATGTAAATTTTCATGAAAATAAAGAAGCAAAATACCCATAAAATAACGCATTTTTTTATTTATAAAAATATATATACCAAAATACACATCAAAAAATTTGTATTAAAAAAATTATACAAAAAACACATACAATAAGGTAAATTTGTATTGAAATAGATATGCAAAATACATATAAAACAACGTAAATTTGTTTCAAAATATATATACGAATACACATAAAATAACGTAGATTTCTAAAAAAATATATATACAAAATACACATAAAATGAAGTAAATACGTATAAAAAAATGTATACAAAATACACATAAAATAATGTAAATTCGTATCAAAATAAATAAACAAAATACCAATTAAAGAATGTGTATTTGTATAAATATAAATATACAAAATACACATAAAATAACGTAAATTTATATAAAACTATATACAAAATTACACAGAAGTAATTAAATTTGTATGAAAATATATACAAAATACACACAAAATAAGCTAAATTTGAATTAAAATATATATACAAAATACATGATAAATAAAGTAAATTTGTATCAAAATATTTATACAAATACACATATAATAACGTAAATTTGTATTAAAATATATAAACAAAATACACATTAAATAATGTTAATACGTATAAAAAAATATGTACAAAATACACATATAATCATGTAATTCGTATCAAAATAAATAAACAAAATACCAATAAAATAATATAAATTTGTATGAGTAAACGTATTTTTTCAAGACAAATTTACCTTATTATATACGCATTTTGTATATTAATTTTAATGCAAATTTAATTATACATATAAACAATGTAAATTTGTTTCAAAATATATATACGAATACACATGAAATAAGATAGATTTCTATAAAAATATATATACAAAATACACATAAAATTAAGTAAATACGTATAAAGAATGTATACAAAATACACATAAAATAATGTAAATTAGTATCAAAATAAATAAACAAAATACAAATAAAAGAATGTGTATTTGTATAAATATATATATAGACAAAATACACATTAAATAATATAAATTTGTTTAAAACTATACAAAATACACATGAAAAGATGTAAATACGTATAAAAATATATATTCAAAATACACATTAAATAATGTAAATTCGCGTCAAAATAAATAAACAAAATATCAATAAAAGAATGTGTATTTGTATGATAATAGATATACAAAATACATATAAAATAACCTAAATTTGTATCAAACTATATACAAAAATACACAAAAATATTTTAAATTTGTATGAAAATAAATATTCAAAATACACATAAAATTAGGTAAATTTGTATTGAAATACATATACAAAATACACATAAAATAATGTAAATTTGAATGAAAAGACATAAACAAATACACTTAAAATAACGTAAATTTGAATAAAAAAATATATACAAAACACAAATAGAATAATGTAAAATCGTATCAAAATAAATACACAGAATATTAATAAAATACTGTAAATTTGTATGAAAATAAAGAGGCAAAATACCCATAAAATAACGCATTTTTTTTATTTATAGAAATATATATACCAAAATACACATAAAAAAATTAAATTTGAATTCAAATAAATATATAAAAAACACATACAATAAGGTAAATTTGTATTGAAATAGATATGCAAAATACATATAAAACAATGTAAATTTGTTTCAAAATATATATACCAATACACGTAAAATAACGTAGATTTGTATAAAAATATATATACAAAATACACATAAAATAAATTAGATACGTATAAAAAAAAGTATACAAAATACACATAAAATAATGTAAATTCGTATCAAAATAAATATACAAAACACCAATAAAAGAATGTGTATTTGTATAAATATAAATATACAAAATACACATAAAATAACGTAAATTTATATAAAACTATATACAAAAATATACAGAAGTATTTTAATTTGTATGAAAATAGATATACAAAATAAGGTAAATTCGTTTCAAATTCAATAAACAAAATTCAGATAAAAGAACGTCTATTTGTAGAAAAAATATATATACAAAATACACATAAAATAACGAAAATTTGTATGAAAATATATAAAAAAATAAACAAAAATAATTTCAATTTGTATGAAAATAAATATACAAAATACACATGTATTTTGTATATCTATTTTCACACAAATTTAATTACTTATGTGTATTTTTGCATATAGTTTTATATAAATTTATTTTATTTGTATTTTGTATATTTATATTTATACAAAACATTCTTTTATTAGTATTTTGTTTATTTATTTGATACAGTTTACATTATTTTATGTGTATTTTGTATACCTTTTTTATACGTATTTACTTCATTTTATGTGTATTTTGTATATTTATTTTCATAAATCTACGTTATTTTATGTGTATTCGTATATATATATTTTGAAAAAAATTTACAGGGTATTAAATGTATTTTGCATATCTAAATCAATACAAATTTACCTTATAGAATGATCATTGTAAGTAAAGATTTCTATAAAAATATATACAAAATACACGTAAAATGAAGAAAATACGTATAAAAAATGAATACAAAATACACAAAAAAATCGTATCAAAATAAATAAACAAATACCAGTAAAAAAATGTGTATTTGTATCAATATAAATATACAAAATACACATAAAATAAAGTAAATTTGTATAAAACTATATACAAAAATACACAAAAGTAATTAAATTTGTATGAAAATATATATACAAAATACAGCTAAAATAAGCTAAATTTGAATTGAAATGTACATACAAAATACATAAAATAATGTAAATCTGTATCAAAATATTTATACAAATACATATAATAACGTATATTTGTTTAAAAATATATAAACAAAATACACATTAAGTAATGTAAATACGTATAAAAAATATGTACAAAATACATATATAATCATGTAATTCGTATCAAAATAAATAAACAAAATAGCAATAAAATAATGTAAATTTGTATGAGAAAACATATACAAATAACGCAAATTTCTATAAAAATATATGTACAAAAATGCACATAAAATAAAGTAAATTTGCATAAAAATATATATACAAAACACACTAAATAATGTAAATGCGTACATAAAATAACCTAAATTTGTATAAAACTATATACAAAAATACACAAAAATAATTTAAATTTGTTTGAAAAGAAATATACAAAATACACATAAAATTAGGTAAATTTGTATTGAAATACATATACAAAATACACATCAAATAATGTAAATTTGAATGAAAATATATAAACAAATACACTTAAAATAACGTAAATTTGTATAAAATATATATGCAAGATACATTAAATAATGTAAATGTGTATAAAAAAATATATACAAAAAACAAATAGAATAATGAAATATCGTATCAAAATAAATACACAGAATATCAATAAAATAATGTAAATTTGTATGAAAATAAAGATGCAAAATTCCCAGAAATTATCGCATTTTTTATAAAAATATATATACCAAAATACACATAAAATATTTAAATTTGTTTTGAAATAAATATACAAAATGCATATACAGTAAGGTAAATTTGTATTGAAAGAGATATTCAAAAATACATATAAAACAATGTAAATTTGTTTCAAAATATATATACGAATACACATAAAATAAAGTAGATTTCTATAGAAATATATATACAAAATACATATGAAATTATGTGAATACGTATAAAAATATATATACAAAATACATATCAAATAATGTAAATTCGTGTCAAAATAAATAAACAAAATATCATGAAAAGAATGTGTATTTGTATGAAAATAGATAATAGATAATAAATTTGTATAAAATATATATGCAAGATACACATTAAATAATGTAAATATGTATAAAAAAGTATATACAAAAAACAAATAGAATAATGTAAAATCGTATCAAAATAAATACACCGAATATTAATAAAATAATGTAAATTTGTATAAAAATAAAGATGCAAAATTCCCATAAAATAGCGCATTTCTTATAAAAATATATATAACAAAATATACATAAAATATTTAAATTTGTATTAAAATAAATATACAAAATGCACATACAATAAGGTAAATTTGTATTGAAAGAGATATGCAAAAATACATATAAAACAAAATCGTATCAAAATAAATACACCGAATATTAATAAAATAATGTAAATTTGTATGAAAATAAAGATGCAAAATTCCCATCAAATAGCGCATTTCTTATAAAAATATATATACCAAAATACACATAAAATATTTAAATTTGTATTGAAATAAATATTCAAAATGCACATACAATAAGGAAACTTCTATTCAAAGAAATATGCAAAAATACATATAAAACAATGTAAATTTGTTTAAAATATATATACGAATACACATAAAATAACGTAGATTTATATAAAAATATATATACAAAATACACATAAAATTAAGTAAATACGTATAAAAAAATGTAAACAAAATACACATAAAATAATGTAAATTCGAAACAAAATAAATAAACAAAATACTAATAAAAGAATGTGTATTTGTATAAATATAAATGTACAAAATACACATACAAAATAAACATAAAATAAGGTAAATTTGTAATGAAATATATGTACAAAATACACATAAAATAATGTAAATTTATATGAAAATATATATACAAATACACATAAAATACCATGAATTTGTATAAAATTATATATTCAAAATAAATATTAAATAAAGTAAATGCGTATAAAAATATATATACAAAGTACATATAAAATAATGTAAATTCGTATCAATATAAATCAACAAAATACCAATAAAATAATATATATTTGAATGAAAATAAATTTACAAAATACATATAACATAACTAAAATTTGTATTGAAAAAAATACAAAAATACATAAAAATAATTTGAGTTTGTATGAAAATAGATATTCAAAATACACATAAAACTAGGTAAATTTCTTTTGAAATATATATACAAAATACCCATAAAATATTGTAAATTTGTGTCAAAATATATAAACAAATACACATAAAATAACTTAAAATAACGTAAATATGTATCAAATATATATACAAAAAACACATTAAATAATGTAAATATGTATAAAAAAATATGTACAAAACACAAATAAAATAATGTAAAATCGTATGAAAATAAATACAGAAAATATTAATAAAATAATGTAAATTTGTATGAAAATTAAGATGCAAAATACACATAAAATAACTCATTTTTTATAAAAATATATATACGAAAAAACATAAAATATTTGATTTTGTATTAAAATAAATAGATATACATTCTTTTATTGGTATTTTGTTTATTTATTTTGTTTCGAATTTACATTATTTTATGTGTATTTTGTTTACATTTTTTTATACGTATTTACTTAATTTTATGTGTATTTTGTATATATAATTTTATAGAATTTACATTGTTTTATATGTATTTTTGCATATCTCTATCAGTAGAAGTTTACCTTATTGTATGTGCATTTTGTATATTTATTTCAATACAAATTTAAATATTTTATGTGTATTTTGGTATATATATTTTTATAAGAAATGCGCTATTTGATGGGAATTTTGCATCTTTATTTTCATTCAAATTTACATTATTTTATTAATATTCGGTGTATTTATTTTGATACAATTTTACATTATTCTATTTCTTTTTTGTATATATATTTTTGTGTATTTTTGTATATAGTTTTATACAAATTTAGGTTATTTTATGTACGCATTTACATTATTTAATGTGTGTTTTGTATATATATTTTAATGCAAATTTACTTTATTTTATGTGCATTTTTGTACATATATTTTTTTAGAAATTTGCGTTATTTTATGTGTATTTGTATATGTTTTCTCATACAAATTTACATTATTTTATTGCTATTTTGTTTATTTATTTTGATACAAATGAAAATAGATATACAAAATATACATAAAATAATGTAAATTTGTATAAAAATATTTTAACAGATGCGCATAAAATAACGTAAATTTGTTTTAAAATATACAAAATACACATTAAATAATGTAAATATGAATAAAAAAATATATACAAAACACAAATAGAATAATGTAAAATCGTATCAAAATATATACACAGAATATTAATAAAACAATGTAAATTTGTATGAAAATAAAGATGCAAAATACCCATTAAATAACGCATTTTTTATAAAAATATATATACCAAAATACACATGAAAAAATTAATTTGTATTAAAATAAATATACAAAATACACATACAATAAGGTAAATCTGTATTGAAATTGATATGCAAAATACATATAAAACAATGTAAATTTGTTTCAAAATATATATACGAATACACATAAAATAACGTAGATTTCTCTAAAAATATATATACAAAATACACATAAAATGAAGTAAATACTTATAAGAAAATGTATACAAAATACACATAAAATAATGTAAATTCGTATCAAAATAAATAAACAAAATACCAATAAAAGAATGTGTATATGTATAAATATAAATATACAAAATACACATAAAATAACGTAAATTTGTATAAAACTATATACAAAAAAACACAGAAGTAATTAAATTCGCATGAAAATAGATATAGAAAATACAGATAAAATAAGCTAAACTTGAATTGAAATGTATATACAAAATACATAAAATAATGTAGATTTGTATCAAAATATTTATAAAAATACCCATAAAATAACGCTTTTTTTTATTTATAAAAATATATATACCAAAATACACATAAAAAAATTAAATTTGTTTTAAAATAAATATACAAAAAACACATACAATAAGGTAAATTTGTATTGAAATAGATATGCAAAATACATATAAAACAATGTAAATTTGTTTCAAAATATATATACGAATACACATAAAATAACGTAGATTTCTATAAAAATATATGTACAAAATACACATAAAATGAAGTAAATACGTATAAAAAAATGTATACAAAATACACATAAAAAAATGTAAATTCGTATCAAAATAAATATACAAAATACCAATAAAAGAATGTGTATTTCTATATATATAAATATACAAAATACACATAAAATAACGTAAATTTATATAAAACTATATACAAAAATACACATAAGTATTTTGATTTGTATGAAAATAGATATACAAAATAAGGTAAATTCGTTTCAAAATCAATAAACAAAATTTATATAAAAGAACGTATATTTGTAGATAAAATAAATATACAAAATACACATTAAATAACGAAAATTTGTATGAAAATATATAAAAAAAATAAACAAAAATAATTTCAATTTGTATGAAAATAAATATACAAAATACACATGTATTTTGCATATCTATTTTCACACAAATTTAATTACTTTTGTGTATTTTTGCATATAGTTTTATATAAATTTACGTTATTTTATTTGTATTTTGTATATATATATATATATATATATATATATATATATATATATATATATATATATATATATATATATATATATATATATATATATATATATATATATATATATATATATATATATATATATATATATATATATATATATATATATATATATTGATACGAGTTCACATTATTTTATGAGTATTTTTTATACCTTTTTTTATACTTATTTACTTCATTTTATGTGTATTTTGTATATTTATTTTCATAGAAATCTACGTTATTTTATATGCATTCGTATATATATTTTGAAAAAAATTTACATGGTTTTATATGTATTTTGCATATCTATTTCAATACAAATTTACCTTATTGTATGTGCATTTTGTATATTTATTTTAATACAAATTCAAATATTTTATGTGTGTCTTGGTATAAATATTTTTATAAAAAAATGCGTTATTTTATGGGTATTTTGCCTCTTAATTTTCATCCAAATTTAAATTATTTTATTAATATTCTGTGTATTTATTTTGATACGATTTTATATTATTTTATTTGTGTTTTGTATATATTTTTTTAAACAAATTTATATTATTTAATGAGTATTTTTTATATATATTTTATTGAAATTTACGTTTTTTTATGTGTATTTGTTTATATATTTTCATTCATTTTCACATTATTTTATGTGTATTTTGTAAATGTATTTCAATACAAATTTGCCTAATTTTATGTGTATTTTGTATATTTATTTTCATACAAATTAAAATTATTTTTGTGTATTTTTGTATATAGTTTTATACAAATTTAGGTGATTTTATGTGTATATTGTATATATATTTACATACAAATACACCTTCTTTTATTGATATTTTGTTTATTTACTTTGACGCGAATTTACATTATTAAATATATATATATATATATATATATATATATATATATATATATATATATATATATATATATATATATATATATATATATATATATATATATATATATATATATATATATATATATATATATATATATATATATATATATATATATATATATATATATTTCTATACGTGTTTACATCATTTGATGTGTATTTTTGTATATATATTTCTATAGAAATCTACGTTGATTTATGAGTATTCGTATATAGATTTTGAAATAAATTTACACTTTTTTATGTGTATTTTGCATATTTTTTCAATACAAATTTACCTTATTGTATATGCATTTTGTATATTAATTTTAATACAAATTTAATTATGCTATGTGTATTTTTGAATATGTATTTTTATAAAAATATGCTTTATTTTATGGGTATTTTGCATTTTTATTTTCATACAAATTTACATTATTTTATTTAGATTCTGTTTATTTTTTTTTTGAAACAATTTTACATTATTCTATGTGTATTTTGTATATCTATTTTTATACGTATTTACTTAATTTTATGTGTATTTTGTATATATATTTTTATAGAAATCTGCGTTATTTTATGTGTATTCGTATATATATTTTAAAACAAATTTACATTGTTTTATATGTATTTTTGCATATCTCTTTCATTACAAATTTACCTTATTGTATGTGCATTTTATATTTATTTCAATACAAATTTAAATATTTTATGTGTATTTTGGTATATATATTTTTATAAGAAATGCGCTATTTGATGGGAATTTTGCATCTTTATTTTCATACAAATTTACATTATTTTATTAATATTCGGTGTATTTATTTAATACGATTTCACATTATTCTATTTGTTTTTTGTATATATTTTTTTTATAAATATTTACATTATTTAATGTGTATCTTGCATATATATTTCATACAAATTTATTATCTATTATTTATTTTCATACAAATACACATTCTTTTCATGATATTTTGTTTATTTATTTGACACGAATTTACCCAGATATGTATTTTATATATATATTTTTATACGTATTTACATAATTTCATGTGTATTTTGTATATATATTTCTATAGAAATCTACGTCATTTTATGTGTATTCGTATATATATTTTGAAACAAATTTACTTTGTTTTATACGTATTTTTGAATATCTCTTTCAATACATATTTACCTTACTGTATATGCATTTTGTATATTTATTTCAATACAAATTTAAATATTTTATGTGTATTTTGGTATTTATATTTTTATAAAAAATGCGCTATTTTATGGGAATTTTGCATCTTTCTTTTCATACAAATTTACATTATTTCATTGATAATCTGTGTATTTATATTGATAGGATTTTACATTATAGTATTTCTTTTTTGTATATATTTTTTATACACATTTACATTATTTAATGTGTATCTTGCATATATATTTTATACAAATTTACGTTATTTTATGTGTATTTTGTATATGTATTTCAATACAAATTTACATTATTTTATGTGTATTTTGTATATGTATTTCAATACAAATTTTCCTAATTTTATGTGTATTTTGTATATTTCTTTTCATTCAAATTTTAAATATTTTTGTGTATTTTTGTATATAGTTTTATACAAATTTAGGTTATTTTATGTACGCATTTACATTATTTAATGTGTGTTTTGTATATACATTTTTACGCAAATTTACTTTATTTTATGGGCATTTTTGTACATATATTTTTTTAGAAATTTGCGTTATTTTATGTGTATTTGTATATGTTTTCTCATACAAATTTACATTATTTTATTGCTATTTTGTTTATTTATTTTGATACGAATAAAAATAGATATACAAAATATACATAAAATAAACTAAATTTGAATTGAAATATATATACAAAATACATAAAATAATGTAAATTTGTATCAAAATATTTTAACAAATGCGCATAAAATAACGTAAATTTGTTTTAAAATATACAAAATACACATTAAATAATGTAAATATGTATAAAAAAATATATTCAAAACACAAATAGAATAATGTAAAATCGTATCAAAGTAAATACACAGAATATTAATAAAACAATGTAAATTTCTATGAAAATAAAGATGGAAAATACCCATTAAATAACACATTTTTTTATATAAATATATATTCCAAAATACACATGAAAAAATTAATTTGTATTAAAATAAATATACAAAATACACATACAATAAGGTAAATCTGTACTGAAATATATATGCATAATACATATAAGAAAATGTATACAAAATACACATAAAATAATGTAAATTCGTATCAAAATAGATAAACAAAATACCAATAAAAGAATGTCTATTTGTATGAATATAAATATACAAAATACATATAAAATAACGTAAATTTGTATAAAAATATATACAAAAATACACAGAAGTAATTAAATTCGTATGAAAATAGATATACAAAATACAGATAAAATAACCTAATTTGAATTGAAATATATATACAAAATACATAAAATAATGTAAATTTGTATCAAAATATTTATAAAAATACATATAATAACGTAAATTTGTTTAAAAATATATAAACAAAATACACGTTAAGTAATGTAAATACGTATAAAAAATATGTACAAAATACACATGTAATCATGTAATTCGTATCAAACTAAATAAACAAAATATCAATAAAATAATGTAAATTTGTATGAGAAAACATATATAAATACATATAAAATAACGCTAATTTCTATAAAAATATATGTCCAAAAAATGAACGTAAAATAAAGTAACTTTGGATAAAAATATATATACAAAACACACATTAAATAAAGTAAATGTGTACATAAAATAACCTAAATTTGTATAAAACTATATATAAAAAACACAAAAATAATTTAAATTTGTACGAAAAGAAATATACAAAATACACATACAATTAGGTTAATTTGTATTGAAATACATATACAAAATACACATAAAATAATGTAAATTTGAAAGAAAATATATAAACAAATACACATATAATAACGTAAATTTGTATGAAATATATATTCAAAATACACATTAAATAATGTAAATATGTATAAAAAAAATATATACAAAACACAAATAGAATAATGTAAAATCGTATCCAAATATATACACAGAATATTAATAAAATAATGTAAATTTGTATGAAAATTAAGATGCAAAATACGTATAAAATAGCGCATTTTATATAAAATTATTGATACCAAAATACACATAAAATATTTGAATTTGTTTTAAAATAAATATACAAAATGCACATACAATAAGCTAAATTTGTATTGAAATAGATATGCAAAATACATATAATTTAAACTTGTTTCAAAATATATATACGAATACACATAAAATAACGTAGATTTCTATGAAAATACATACACAAAATACACATAATATTAAGTAAATACGTATAAAAAAATGTGTACAAAATACACAAAAAATAATGTAAATTCGTATAAATGTAAATAAACAATATACCAATAAAAGAATGTGTATTTGAATAAATATAAATATACAAAATGCAAATAAAATAACGTAAATTTCTATATACATAAAATAACGCAAATTTCTATAAAAATATATGTACAAAAATGAACATAAAATAAATTTGCATAAAAATATATATACAAAACACACTTTAGATAAAGTAAATGAGTATAAAAATATGTATACAAAATACCTATGAAATAATCTAAATTCGTATCGAATTAAATTAAGAAAATATCAATAAAATAATGTAATTTTGGATGAAAATATATATACAAAATACACATAAAATAACCTAAATACAAATACAAATATACACATAAAATAATTTAAAATTGAATGAAATAAATATACAAAATAAACATAAAATAAGGTAAATTTATAATGAAATATATGAAAAAATACACATAAAATAATATAAATTTGTACGAAAATATATATACAAATACACATTAAACAAAATGAATTTGTATAAAATTTGTATCAAAATATATACTTATACACACAATAAAATAACGTATTTTTTTTATAAAAATGTATATACAAATTACACATAAAATAATTTAAATACGTAGAAAAATATATATACAAAAAACACATCAATTAATGTAAATTTGTATGAAAATATATAAACAAATACACATAAAATAATGTAAATTTGGATAAAATATATATACAAAATGAACATTAAATAATGTAAATATGTATAAAAAAAATATACAAAATACATATAGAATAATGTTAAATCGTATCAAAATAAATAAAGAGAATATCAATAAAATAATGTAAATTTGTATGAAAATAAAGATGCAAAATATCCATATAATAACGCATATTTGCATAAAAATATATATACAAAAATACATATAAAATAATTAAATTTGTATTAAAATAAATATACAAAATGCACGTACAATAAAGTAAATTTGTATTGAAATAGATATGCAAAATACACATCAATAATATAAAGTTGTATCAAAATATATATACGAATACTAATAAAATAGAGTAAATTTCTATGAAAATATTCATACAAAATAGATATACAAAATACACATATAACTAGTTAAATTTGTATTTAATTACATGTGCAAAAAACACATAAAATAATGTATATTTGTATGAAATGAAAACAAATATATTTTATATAAAATATATATACAAAATACACATAGAATAATGTAAAATCATATCAAAATAAATACACAGAATATCAATAAAATAATATAAATTTGTATGAAAATAAAGATGCAAAATACACATAAAATAAAGCATATTTTTATAAAAATACATATACAAAAATACACATAGATTAATCAAATTTGTATTAAAATTAATATACAAAATGCACATACAATAAGGTAAATTTGTATTGAAAAAATATGCAAAATACACATAAAACAATGTAAATTTGTTTCAAAATATATATACGAATACACATAAAATAACGCAGATTTCTATAGAAATATATATACAAAATACACTTGAAATAATGTAAATACGTATAAAAATATATATACAAAATACACATTAAATAATGTTAATTCGTGTCAAAATAAATAAACAAAATATCATGAAAAGAATGTGTATTTGAATGAAAATAGATATACAAAATACACATAAAATAACCTAAATTTGTATAAAACTATATACAAAAATACACAAAAATAATTTAAACTTGTATGAAAATAAATATACAAAAAACATATAAAAATAGGTAAATTTGTATTGAAATACATTTACAAAATACACATAAAATGATGTAAATTTGAATGAAAATATATAAACATATAGACTTAAAATAACGTAAATTTGTATCAAATATATATACAAAAAAAAACATTAAATATTGTAAATATGTATAAAAAAATATATACAAAACACAAATAAAATAATGTAAAATCGTATCAAAATAAGCACAGAAAATATTAATAAAATAATGTAAATTTGTATGAAAATTAGGATGCAAAATACCCATAAAATAACGCATTATGTAAATGAGTATAAAAATATATATATCACATACACCTAAAATAATGAAAATTCGAATCAAAATAAATAAACAAAATTCCGATAAAAGAACGTATATTTGTAGGAAAATAAATATACAAAATACACGTAAAATTACGAAAATTTGAATAAAAATATATACTAAAATACACAAAATTAATTTCGATTTGTATGAAAATAGATATACATAATACACATATAATTAGTTCAATTTGCATTTAAATATATGTACAAAATACACATGAAATAATGTAAATTTGTATGAAATGAAAACAAATTCACATAAAATAACGCACATTTGTATGAAATATATATATAAAATATACATAGAATAATGTAAAATCGTATCAAAATAAATACACAGAATATCAATAAAATAAAGTAAATTTGTATGAAAATAAAGATGCAAAATACACATAAAATAAAGTATTTTTATGAAAATACATATACAAAAATACACATAGAATAATTAAATTTGTATTATTTTATATGTACTTTGTATATATATTTTTATATGCATTTACATTATTTAACATTTATTTAATTTAATTACTTCTGTGTATTTTTGTATATAGTTTTATACAAATTTACGATATTTTATGTGTATTTTGTATATTTATATTTATACAAATACACATTCTTTTATTGGTATTTTGTTTATTTATTTTGATACGATTTAACATTATTTTATGTGTATTTTGTATTCATTTTTTTATACGTGTTTATTTCATTTTATGTGTATTTTGTATATATTTTTATAGAAATCTACGTTATTTTATGTGTATTCGTATATATATTTTGAAACAAATTTACATTGTTTTATATGTATTTTGCATATCTATTTCAATACAAACTTACAAAAATGCACATAAAATAAAGTAAATTTGCATTAAAATATATATACAAAACACATTAAATAATGTAAATGCGTACATAAAATAACCAAAATTTGTATAAAACTATATACAAAAATACACAAAAATAATTAAAATTTGTATGAAAAGAAATATACAAAATACACATAAAATTAGGTATATTTTTATTGAAATACATATACAAAATACACATAAAATAATGTAAATTTGAATGAAAATATATAAACAAATACACTTAAAAAACGTAAATTTGTATAAAATATATATGCAAGATACACATTAAATAAAATATATGTGGGTAAAAAAAAATATATACAAAAAAGAAATAGAATAATGTAAAATCGTATCAAAATAAATACAGAGAATATCAACAAAATAATGTAAATTTGTATGAAAAGAAAGATGCAAAATTCCCATAAAATAGCGCATTTTTTCTAAAAAAATATATACCAAAATGCACATAAAATATTTAAATTTGTATTGAAATAAATATACAAAATGCATATACAGTAAGGTAAATTTGTATTTTTAGAGATATATTAAAAAATACATATAAAACAATGTAAATTTGTTTCAAAATATATATACGAATACACATAAAATAACGTAGATTTCTTTAGAAATATATATACAAAATAGACATGAAATTATATAAATACGTATAAAAATATATATACAAAATACATATTAAGTAATGTAAATTCGTGTCAAAATAAATAAACAAAATGTCATGAAAAGAATGTGTATTTGTATGAAATCAAATAATAGATAATAAATTTGTATGAAATATATATGCAAGATACACATTAAATAATGTAAATATTTATAAAAAATATATATACAAAAAACAAATAGAATAATGTAAAATCGTATCAAAATAAATACACCGAATATTAATAAAATAATGTAAATTTGAATGAAAATAAAGATGCAAAATTCCCATCAAATAGCGCATTTCTTATAAAAATATATATACCAAAATACACGTAAAATATTTAAATTTGTAATACACATAAAAAAAATTAGATTTGTATTAAAATAAATATATAAAAAACATATACAATAAGGTAAATTTGTATTGAAATAGATATGCAAAATACATATAAAGCAATGTAAATTTGTTTCAAAATATGTATACGAATACACATAAAATAACGTAGATTTCTATAAATATATATATACAAAATACACATAAAATGAAGTAAATACGTATAAAAAAATGTATACAAAAGACACATAAAATAATGTAAATTCGTATCAAAATAAATAAACAAAATACCAATAAAAGAATGTGTATCTGTATAAATATAAATATACAAAATACATATAAAATAACGTAAATTTATATAAAACTATATACAAAAATACACAGAAGTAATTAATTTTGTATGAAAATATATACAAAATACACACAAAATAAGCTAAATTTGAATTGAAATATATATACAAAATACATGAAATAAAGTAAATTTGTATCAAAATATTTATACAAATACACATATAATAACGTAAATTTGTATGAAAATATATAAACAAAATACACATTAAATAATGTAAATACGTATAAAAAAATGTGTACAAAATACACATATAATCATGTATTTCGTATCAAAATATATAAACAAAATACCAAAAAAATAATATAAATTTGTATGAGTAAACGTGTATGTTGCATATTTTTTCAATACAAATTTACCTTATTATATACGCATTTTGTATATTAATTTTAATACAAATTTAATTATTCGATGTGTATTTTTGTATCTGTATTTTTATAAACATATGCTTTATTTTTTGGATATTTTGCATCTTTATTTTCATACAAATTTACATTACTTTATTGATATTCTGCTCATTCATTTTGATACGAATTGACATTATTCTATGTGTATTTTGTATATATTTTTCATACAAATTTACGTTATTTTATGTGTATTTGTTTATATATTTTGACACAAATTTACAATATTTTACGGCTATTTTGTATATACATTTTAAAAGAAATTTACCTAGTTTTATGTGTATTTTGTATATATATTTTCATACAAACTCAAATTATTTCTATGTATTTTTGTATATATTTTAATACAAATTTTAGTTATGTTGTGTGTATTTTGTAAATTTATTTTCATTCAAATATATATTATTTTATTGGTGTTTTGTTGATTTATATTGATACGAATTTACATTATTTTATATGTACTTTGTATATATATTTTTATACGCTTTTACATTATTTAATATTTATTTTGAATATATATTTTTGTACAAATTCATGGTATTTTATGTGTATTTGTATATATCTTTTCATATAAATTTACATTATTTTATGTGTATTTTGTACATATATTTTATTACAAATCTACCTTATATTATGTTTATTTTGTATATGTATTTTGTATATTTATATTTATCCAAATACACATTCTTTTATTGGTATTTTGTTTATTTATTTTAAATCGAATTTACATTATTTTATGTGTATTTTGTATACATTTTTTTATACGTATTTACTTAATTTTATGTGTATTTTGTATATATATTTTTATAGAAATCTACGTTTTTTTATTTGTATTCGTATATATATTTTGAAACAAATTTAATTGTTTTATATGTATTTTTGCATATCTCTTTCAATACAAATTTACCTTATTGTATGTGCATTTTGTATATTTATTTCAATACAAATTTAAATATTTTATGTGTATTTTGGTATATATATTTTTATAAGAAATGCGCTATTATATGGGAATTTTGCATCTTTATTTTCATACAAATTTACATTATTTTAATAATATTCGGTGTATTTATTTTGATTCGATTTTACATTATTCTATTTGTTTTTTGTATATACTTTTTTATACATATTTACATTATTTAATGTGTATCTTGCATATATATTTTATACAAATTTATTATCTATTATCTATTTTCATACAAATACACATTCTTCTCATGATATTTTGTTTATTTATTTTGACACGAATTTACATTATTTGATATGTATTTTGTATATATATTTTTATACGTATTTACATAATTTCATATGTATTTTGTATATATATTTGTATAGAAATCTACTTTATTTTATGTGTATTCGTATATATATTTTGAAACAAATTTACATTGTTTTATATGTATTTTTGAATATCTCTTTTAATACAAATCTACCTTACTGTATATGCATTTTGTATATTTATTTCAATACAAATTTAAATATTTTATGTGTATTTTGGTATATATATTTTTATAAAAAATGCGATAATTTTTGGGAATTTTGCATCTTTATTTTCATACAAATTTACATTTTTTTATTGATATTCTGTGTATTTATTTTGATACGATTTTACATTATTCTATTTGTTTTTTGTATATATTTTTTTTATACACATTTACATTATTTAATGTGTACCTTGCATATATATTTTATACAAATTTACGTTATTTTAAGTGTATTTGTTTATATATTTTCATTCAAATTTACATTTATTTTAATTCGAAATTACATTATTTTATGTGTATTTTGTATACATTTTTTTATACATATTTACTTAATTTTATGTGTATTTTGTATATATATTTTTATAGAAATCTACGTTTTTTTATTTGTATTCGTATATATATTTTGAAACAAATTTACATTGTTTTATTTGTATTTTTGCATATCTCTTTCAATACAAATTTACCTTATTGTATGTGCATTTTGTATATTTATTTCAATGCAAATTTAAATATTTCATGTGTATTTTGGTATATATAATTTTATAAGAAATGCGCTATTTTATGGGAATTTTGCATCTTTATTTTCATACAAATTTACATTATTTTATTAATATTCGGTGTATTTATTTTGATACGATGTTACATTATTCTATTTGTTTTTTGTATATACATTTTTATACATATTTACATTATTTAATATGTATCTTGCATATATATTTTATACAAATTTATTATCTATTATCTATTTTCATACAAATACACATTCTTTTCATGATATTTCGTTTATTTATTTTAACATGAATTTACATTATTTGATATGTATTTTGTATATATATTTTTATACGTATTTATATAATTTCATATGTATTTTGTATATATATTTCTATAAAAATCTACTTTATTTTATGTGTATTCGTATATATATTTTGAAACAAATTTACAATGTTTTATATGTATTTTTGAATATCTCTTTCAATACAAATTTACCATACTGTATATGCATTTTGTACATTTATTTCAATACAAATTTAAATATTTTATGTGTATTTTGGTAAATATATTTTTATAAAAAATGCGATAATTTTTGGGAATTTTGCATCTTTATTTTCATACAAATTTACATTATTTTATTGATATTCTGTGTATTTATTTTGATACGATTTTACATTATTCTATTTATTTTTTGTATATATATTTTTTATACACATTTACATTATTTAATGTATCTTGCATATATATTTTATACAAATTTACGTTATTTTAAGTGTATTTGTTTATATATTTTCATTCAAATTTACATTATTTGATGTGTATTTTGTATATGTATTTCAATACAAATTTACCTAATTTTATGTGTATTTTGTATATTTCTTTTCAATCAAATTTAAACTATTTTTGTGTATTTTTGTGTATAGTTTTATACAAATTTAGGTTATTTTATGTACGCATTTACATTATTTAGTGTGTGTTTTGTATATATATTTTTTTGCAAATTTACTTTATTTTATGCGCATTTTTGTACATATATTTTTATAGAAATTTGCGTTATTTGTATATGTTTTCTCATACAAATTTACATTATTTTATTGCTATTTTGTTTATTTATTTTGATACGAATTACATGATTATATATGTATTTTGTACATATTTTTTATACGTATTTACATTACTTAATGTGAATTTTGTTTATATGTTTTTAAACAAATATACGTTATTATATGTATTTGTATAAATATTTTGATACAGATTTACATTATTTTATGTATTTTGTATGTACATTTCAATTCAAATTTAGCTTATTTTAGCTGTATTTTGTATATATATTTTCATACAAATTTAATTACTTCTGTGTATTTTTGTATATAGTTTTATACAAATTTACTTTATTTTATGTGTATTTTGTATATTTATATTGATACAAATACACATTCTTTTACTGGTATTTTATTTATTTTGATACGATTTTTATGTGTATTTTGTATTCATTTTTTTATACGTATTTACTTCATTTTATGTGTATTTTGTATATATTTTTATAGAAATCTATACATACAATGCACATACAATAAGGTAAATTTGTATTGAAATAGATATGCAAAATACATATAAAACCATGTAAATTTTTTTCAAAATATATATACGAATACACATAAAATAACGTAGATTTCTATGAAAATAAATATACAAAATACACATAAAATGAAGTAAATACGTATAAAAAAGGTATACAAAATACACATAAAATAATGTAAACTCGTATCAAAATAAATAAACAAAATACTAATAAAAGAATGTGTATTGTATAAATATAAATATACAAAATACAAATAAAATAAAGTAAATTTATATAAAACTATATGCAAAAATACACAAAAGTAATTAAATTTGTGTGAAAATAGATATACAAAATACATGTGTATTTTGTATATTTATTTTCATACAAATTGAAATTATTTTTGTTAATTTTTTTATATATTTTCATACAAATTTTCGTTATTTTATGTGTATTTTGTATATTTATTTTTTCTACAAATATACGTTCTTTTATCTGAATTTTGTTTATTGAATTTGAAACGAATTTACCTTATTTTGTATATCTATTTTCATACAAATTAAAATACTTCTGTGTATTTTTGTATATAGTTTTATATAAATTTACGTTATTTTATGTGTATTTTGTATATTTATATTTATACAAATACACATTCTTTTATTGGTATTTTGTATATTTATTTTGATACGAATTTACATTATTTTATGTGTATTTTGTATACATTTTTTATACGTATCTAATTCATTTTATGTGTATTTTGTATATATATTTTTATAGAAATCTACGTTATTTTATGTGTATTCGTATATATATTTTGAAACAAATTTACATTGTTTTATATGTATTTTGCATATCTATTTCAATATAAATTTACCTTATTGTATGTGTTTTTTATATATTTATTTTAATTCAAATTTAATTTTTTATGTGTATTTTGGTATATATTTTTATAAAAAAAAAAAGCGTTATTTTATGGGTATTTTGCCTCTTTATTTTCATACAAATTTACATTATTTTATTAATATTCTGTGTATTTATTTTGATACGATTTTACATTATTCTATTTGTGTTTTGTATATAATTTTTTATACAAATTTACGTTATTTTAAGTGTATTTGTTTATGTCTTTTCATTGAAATTTACATTATTTAATGTGCATTTTGAATATATATTTTTATACGTATTTACATCATTTCATGTGTATTTTGTATAGTTTTAAACAAATTTATATTATTTAATATGTATTTTGTATATATATATTTATACAAATACACATTCTTTTATTGGTATTTTGTTTATTTATTTTGATACTAATTTACATTATTTTATGTGTATTTTGTATACATTTTTTATAGGTATTTACTTAATTTTATGTGTATTTTGTATATATATTTTTATAGAAATCTACCTTATTTCATGTGTATTCGTATATATATTTTGAAACAAATTTACATTATTTATATGTATAATTAAATTTGCATTAAAATTAATATACAAAATGCGTATATAATAAGGTAAATTTGTATTGAAAAAATATGCAACATACACGTTTACTCATACAAATTTATATTATTTTATTGGTTTTTTGTTTATTTATTTTGATACGAATTACATGTTTATATGTGTATTTTGTACATATTTTTTTATACGTATTTACATTATTTAATGTGTATTTTGTTTATATATTTTCATACAAATTTACGTTATTATATGTGTATTTGTATAAATATTTTGATACAAATTTACTTTATTTCATGTATTTTGTATATATATTTCAATTCAAATTTAGCTTATTTTGTGTGTATTTTGTATATATTTTCATACAAATTTAATTACTTCTGTGTATTTTTGTATATAGTTTTATATAAATTTACGTTATTTTATGTGTATTTTGTATATTTATATTTATACAAATACACATTCTTTTATTGGTATTTTGTTTATTTATTTTGATACGAATTTACAGTATTTAATGTGTATTTTGTATATATATTTTTATACGTATTTACATCATTCGCGTCAAAATAAATAAACAAAATATCAATAAAAGAATATGTATTTGTATGAAAATAGATATACAAAATACACATAAAATAACCTAAATTTGTATCAAACTATATACAAAAATACACAAAAATATTTAAAATTTGTATGGAAATAAATAAACAAAATACACATAAAATTAGGTAAATTTGTATTGAAATACATACACAAAATACACATAAAATAATGTAAATTTGAATGAAAATACATAAACAAATACATTTAAAATAACGTAAATTTGTATTAAAAAAATATGTACAAAACACAAATAGATTAATGTAAAATCGTATCAAAATAAATACACAGAATATTAATAAAATAATGTAAATTTGTATGAAAATAAAGAGGCAAAATACCCATACGATAACGCATTTTATTTTATTTATAAAAATATATATACCAGAATACACATAAAAAAATTAAATTTGAATTAAAATAAATATATAAAAAACACATACAATAAGGTAAATTTGTATTGAAATAGATATGCAAAATACATATAAAACAATGTAAATTTGTTTCAAAATATATATACGAATACACATAAAATAACGTAGATTTCTATAGAAATATGTATACAAAATACACATGAAATGATGTAAATACGTATAAAAATATATATACAAAATACACATTAAATAATGTAAATTCGTGTCAAAATAAATAAGGAAAATATCAATAAAAGAATGTGTATTTGTATGAAGATACATATACAAAATACACATAAAATAACGTAAATTTGTATAAAACTATATATATAAATACACAAAAATAAATTAAATTTGTATGAAAATAAATACACAAAATACACATAAAATTAGGTAAATTTGTATAGAAATACATATACAAAATACACATAAAATAATGTAAATTTGAATGAAAATATATAAACAAATACAGTTAACGTAAATTTGTATAAAATATATATACAAAATACTCATTAAATAAAGTAAATATGTATAAAAAATATATATACAAAACACAAATAGAATAATGTACAACCGTATCATAATAAATACACAGAATGTAAATAAAATAATGTAAATTTGTATGAAAATAAAGATGCAAAATACCCATAAAATAACGCATTTTTTTATAAATATACAAAATACACATGAAAGGATGTAAATACGTATAAATATATATATATATATATATATATATATATATATATATATATATATATATATATTTATATATATATATATATATATATATATATATATATATATATATATATATATATTTATATATATATATATATATATATATATATATATATATATATATATATATATATATACAAAATACACATTAAATAATGTAAATTCGCGTCAAAATAAATATACAAAATATCAGTAAAAGAATGTGTATTTGTATGAAAATAAATATACAAAATACACATAAGATAACATAAATTTGTATAAAACTATATACAAAAATACACAAAAATAATTTAAATTTGTATGAAAATAAATATACAAAATACACATAAAATTAGGTAAATTTGTATTGAAATACATATACAAAATACACATAAAATAACGTGAATTTGAATGAAAATACATAAACAAATACACTTAAAATAACGTAAATTTGTATCAAATATATATACTAAAAAAACATTAAATAATGTAAATATGTATAAAAAAATATATACAAAACACAAATAAAATAATGTAAAATCGTATCAAAATTAATACAGAAAATATTAATAAAATAATGTAAATTTGTATGAAAATTCAGATAATAAAATATAAAAATATATATACGAAAAAACATAAAATATTTGATTTTGTATTAAAATAAATAGATATACAAAATACACATAAAATAAGCTAAATTTGAATTGAAATATATATACAAAATACATCAAATAATGTAAATTTGTATCAAAATACCTATACAAATACACATATAATAACGTTAATTTGTATAAAAATATATAAACAAAATACACATTAAATAATGTAAATACGTATAAAAAAATGTAAAAAATACAGAAATAATCATGTAATTCGTATCAAAATAAATAGACAAAATACCAATAAAATATTGTAAGTTTCTATGAGAAAACATATACAAAATACACATAAATAACGCAAATATCAATAAAAATATATATAATATAATATATTTTTATACATATTTAAAATATTTAATGTATATTTTGTATATATATATTTTATCCAAATTTACGTGATTTTATATGTATTTGTTTATATATTTTCATTCAAATTTACATTATTTTATGTGAGTTTTGTATATGTATTTCAATACAAGTTTGCCTAACTTTATGTGTATTTTGCATATCTATTTTAAAACAAATTTAAATTATTTTTGTGCATTTTTGTATATATTTTTATACAAATTTTAGTTATTTTATTTGTTTTTGTATATATATTTTCCTAAAAATATACATTCTTTTATTGGAATTTTGTGTATCTAATTTTTTACGAATTTACATTATTTTATGTATATTTTGTATATATATTTTTCTACGTATTTAAACTATTTTATGTGTATTTTATATATACATTTTCATAAAAATTTACGTGATTTTATTGTGTGTATTCGTATATATTTTGAAACAAATTTTATACAAATTCATGTTATTTTATGTGTATTTGTATATATATTTTCATACAAATTTATATTATTTTATGTGTATTCTTGCATATATTTTATTACAAATTTACCGTATTTTATGTTTATTTTGTATATTTATTTCATTCAATTTTAAATTATTTAATGTGTATATTTGTATTTGTATTTAGGTAATTTTATGTGTATTTTCTATATATATTTTTATCCAAAATTACATTACTTTATTGTTATTTTCTTAATTTAACTCGATACGAATTTAGATTAATTCATAGGTATTTTGTACACATATTTATATACACATTTACATTATCTAATGTATGTTTTGTATGTATTTTTTTATGCAAACTAGTTTTATGTGCATTTTTGTACATATATTTTTATAGAAACTTAAAACGTTATTTTATGTGTATTTTGTATGTTTTCTCATGCAAATTTACATTATTTAATTAGTTTTTTGTTTATTTATTTTGATACGAATGACTTGATTATTTGTGTATTTTGTAAAAAAAAAATTTATACGTATTTACATTACTTAATGTGTATTTTGTTTATATATTTTTTTTACAAATTTACGTTATTATATGTGTATTTGTTAAAAATATTTTGAAACGAATTTACTTTATTTTATGTATTTTGTATATATATTTCAATTCAAATTTAGCTTATTTTGTGTGTATTTTGTATATCTATTTTCATACAAATTTAATTACTTCTGTGTATTTTTGTATATAGTTTTATACAAATTTACGTTATTTTATGTGTATTTTGTATATTTATATTTATAGAAATACACATTCTCTTATTGGTATTTTGTTTATTTATATTTATACGAATTTACATTATTTTATGTGTATTTTGTATACATTTTTGATTCGTATTTACTTAATTTCATTTGAATTTTGTATATATATATTTATAGAAATCTACGTTATTTTATGTGTATTCGTATATACATTTTGAAACAAATTTACATTGTTTTATATGTTTTTTGCATATCTATTTCAATACAAATTTACCTTATTGTATGTGCATTTTGTATATTTATTTTAATACAAATTCAAATATTTTATGTGTATTTTGGTATATATAATTTTTAAAAAAATGCGTTATTTTATAAGTATTTTGCTTCTTAGTTTTCATACAAATGTACATTATTTAATTAATATTCTGTGTATATATTTTGATACGATTTTATATTATACTATTTGTCTTTTGTATATATTTTTTTATACATATTTTCATTATTTAATGTGTATTTTTTATATATAGTTTATACAAATTAACGTTATTTTAAGTGTATTTGTTTATATAATTTCATTCAAATTTACATTATTTTAAGTGTATTTTGTATATGTATTTCAATACAAATTTACCTAATTTTATATGTATTTTGTATATTTATTTTCATACAAATTTAAATTATTTTTGTGTTTTTTTGTATATACATATTGAGTAAATTTCTATGAAAATTTATATTCAAAATACATATAAAATTATGTAAATAAGTATAAAAATATATATATCAAATATACCTAAAAAAATGAAAATTCGTATCAAAATAAATAAACAAAATTCCGATAAAAGAACGTATATTTGTAGGAAAATAAATATACAAAATACACATAAAATTACGAAAATTTGAATAAAAATATATACAAAAAAACAAAAAAATAAATTTAAATTTGTATGAAAATAAATATTCAAAATATACATAGAATAATGTAAAATCGTATCAAAATAAATACACAGAATATCAATAAAATAATGTAATTTTGTATGAAAATAAAGATGCAAAATACTCAATAAATAAAGCATATTTTTTTTTAAAAATACATATACAAAAATACACATAGAATAATTAAATTTGTATTAAAATTAATATACAAAATGCACGTACAATAAGGTAAATTTGTATTGAAAAAATATACAAAATGCACATAAAACAATGCATATTTGTTTCAAAATATACATACGAATAACCATAAAATAACGTATATTTCTATAGAAATATATATACAAAATACACATGAAATGACGTAAATACGTATAAAAATATATATACACAATACACATTAAATAATGTAAATTCGCATGAAAATATATAAACAAAATATCAATAAAAGAATGTGTATTTGTATGAAAATAGATATACAAAATACAAATAAAATATTGTAAATTTTTAAAACTCTATTAAAAAAATACACAAAAATAATTTAAGTTTGTATAAAAATATATATACAAAATACACATAAAACTAGTTAAATTTCTATTGAAATACATATACAAAATACACAAAAAACAATGGTTTTATATGTATTTTGCATATCTATTTCAATAAAAATTTACCTTATTGTATGTGCATTTTGTATATTTATTTTAATACAAATTCAAAAAAATTTATGTGTGTCTTGGTATAAATATTTTTTTAAAAATGCGTTATTTTATGGGTATTTTGCATCTTAATTTTCATACAAATTTACATTATTTTATTAATATTCTGTGTATTTATTTTGATACGATTTTATATTATTCTATTTGTGTTTTGTATATATATTTTTTATACATATTTACATTATTTAATGAGTTTTTTTTATATATATTTTATACAAATTTACGTTATTTTAAGTGTATTTGTTTATATATTTTCATTCAAATTTACATTATTTTATGTGTGTTTTGTAAATGTATTTCAATTCAAATTTACCTAATTTTATGTGTATTTTGTATATTTATTTTCATACAAATTAAAATTATTTTATGTGTATTTTGTATATGTATTTCAATAAAAATTTGCCTAATTTCATGTGTATTTTGCATATCTATTTTCAAACAAATTTAAATTATTTTTGTGGATTTTTGTATATATTTTTATACAAATTTTTGTTATTTTATTTGTATTTTGTATATATATTTTCCTACAAATATACATTCTTTTAGAGGAAATTTTGTTTATTTATTTTGATACGAATTTAAATTATTTTATGTGTATTTTGTATATATATTTTTCTATGTATTTCTAATATTTAATGTGTATTTTGTATATATATTTTCATAAAAATTTACGTTATTTTATTGTGTGTATTCGTATATATTTTGATACAAATTTACTTTATTTTATGTGTTTTTTGGATATCTATTTCCAAAAAAATCTACCTTATTGTATGTGTATTTTGTATATTTATTTTAATACAAATATAATTATTTTATGTGTATTTTTGTATATATATTTTTTTAAATATGAGTTATTTTATGGGTATATTGCATCTTTAATTTTATAAATTTTTACATTACGTACATATAAAATAATACAAATTTAATTATTCTATGGTAAATTTGTTTCAAAATATATATACGAATACACATAAAATAAAGTTGATTAATATACGAATATATATACAAAATACACATGAAATGATGTAAATACGTATAAAAATATATATACAAAATACACATTAAATACTGTAAATTCGCGTCAAAATAAATAAACAAAATATCAATAAAAGAATGTGTATTTGTATGAAAATAGATATACAAAATACACATAAAATAACCTAAATTTGTATCAAACTATATACAAAAATACACAAAAATATTTTAAATTTGTATGAAAATAAATATACAAAATACACAAAAAATTAGGTAAATTTGTATTGAAATGCATATACAAAATACACATAAAAGAATGTAAATTTGAATGAAAAGACATAAACAAATACACTTAAAATAACGTAAATTTGTATAAAAAAAATATATACAAAACACAAATAAAATAATGTAAAATCGTAGCAAAATAAATACCCAGAATATTAATAACATAATGTAAATTTGTATGAAAATAAAGAGGCAAAATACCCATAAAATAACGCATTTTTTTTATTTATAAAAATATATATACCAAAATACACATAAAAAAATTTAATTTGAATTAAAATAAATATATAAAAAACACATACAATAAGGTAAATTTGTATTGAAATAGATATGCAAAATACATATAAAACAATGTAAATTTGTTTCAAAATATATATACGAATACACATAAAATAACGTAGATTTATATAAAAATATATATACAAAATACACATAAAATGAAGTAAATTCGTATAAAAAAATGTATACAATATATACATAAAATAATGTAAATTCGTATCAAAATAAATATACAAAATACCAATAAAAGAATGTGTATTTGTATAAATATAAATATACAAAATACACATAAATATACGTAAATTTATATAAAACTATATACAAAAATACACAGAAGTATTTTAATTTGTATGAAAATAGATATACAAAATAAGGTAAATTCGTTTCAAATTCAATAAACAAAATTCAGATAAAAGAACGTATATTTGTAGAAAAAATAAATATACAAAATACACATAAAATAACGAAAATTTGTATGAAAATATATAAATAAATAAACAAAAATAATTTCAATTTGTATGAAAATATACAAAATACACATGTATTTTGTATATCTATTTTCACACAAATTTAATTACTTTTGTGTATTTTTGCATATAGTTTTATATAAATTTACGTTATTTTATTTATATTTTGAATATTTATATTTATACAATACACATTCTTTTATTAGTATTTTGTTTATTTATTTTGATACGAGTTTACATTATTTTATGTGTATTTTGTATACCTTTTTTTATACGTATTTACTTCATTTTATGTGTATTTTGTATATTTATTTTCATAGAAATCTACGTTATTTTATGTGTATTCGTATATATATTTTGAATTTTTTTTTAAATGGTTTTATATGTATTTTGCATATCTATTTCAATACAAAATTACCTTATTGTATGTGCATTTTGTATATTTATTTTAATACAAATTCAAATATTTTATGTGTGTCTTGGTGTATATATTTTTATAAAAAATGCGTTATTTTATGGGTATTTTGCATCTTAATTTTCATACAAATTAACATTATTTTATTAATATTCTGTGTATTTATTTTGAAACGATTTTATATTATTCTATTTGTGTTTTGTATATATTTTTTTATACATATTTACATTATTTAATGTGTATTTTTTATATATATTTTATACAAATCTACGTTATTTTAAGTGTATTTGTTTATATATTTTCATTCAAATTTACATTATTTTATGTGTATTTTGTAAATGTATTTCAATACAAATTTACCTAATTTTATGTGTATTTTGTATATTTATTTTCATACAAATTAAAATTATTTTTGTGTATTTTTGTATATAGTTTTATACAAATTTAGGTGATTTTATGTGTATATTGTATATCTATTTTCATACAAATACACATTCTTTTATTGATATTTTGTTTATTTATTTTGACGCAAATTTACATTATTTAATTTGTATTTTATATATATATTTTTATACGTGTTTACATCATTTGATGTGTATTTTGTATATATATTTCTATAGAAATCTACGTAGATTTTTGAGTATTCGTATATAGATTTTGAAATAAATTTACACTGTTTTATGTGTATTTTGCATATTTTTTCAATACAAATTTACCTTATTGTATATGCATTTTGTATATTAATTTTAATACAAATTTAATTATACTATGTGTATTTTTGTATATGTATTTTTATAAAAATATGCTCTATTTTATGGGTATTTTGCATTTTTATTTTCATACAAATTTACATTATTTTATTTATATTCTGTTTATTTTTTTTGAAACAATTTTACATTATTTTATGTGTATTTTGTATATCTATTTTTATACGTATTTACTTAATTTTATGTGTATTTTGTATATATATTTTTATAGAAATCTACGTTATTTTATGTGTATTCGTATATATATTTTGAAACAAATTTACATTGTTTTGTATGTATTTTTGCATATCTCTTTCAATACAAGTTTACCTTATTGTATGTGCATTTTGTATATTTATTTCAATACAAATTTAAATATTTTATGTGGATTTTGGTCTATATATTTTTATAAGAAATGCGCTATTTGATGGGAGTTTTGCATCTTTATTTTCATACAAATTTACATTATTTTATTAATATTCGGTGTATTTATTTTGATACGATTTCATATTATTCTATTTGTTTTTTGTATATATTTTTTTTATACATATTTACATTATTTAATGTGTATCTTGCATATATATTTCATACAAATTTATTATCTATTATTTATTTTCATACAAATACACATTCTTTTCAAGATATTTGTTAATTTATTTTGCCACGAATTTACCTAGATATGTATTTTGTATATGTATTTTTATTCGTATTTAAATAATTTCATGTGTATTTTGTATATATATTTCTATAGAAATCTACGTTATTTTATGTGTATTCGTATATATATTTTGAAACAAATTTACTTTGTTTTATATGTATTTTTAAATATCTCTTTCTATACATATTTACCTTACTGTATATGCATTTTGTATATTTATTTCAATACAAATTTAAATATTTTATGTGTATTTTGGTATATATATTTTTATAAAAAATGCGCTATTTTATGGGTATTTTGCATCTTTCTTTTCACACAAATTTACATTATTTTATTGATATTCTGTGTATTTATATTGATATGATTTTACATTATTCTATTTCTTTTTTGTATATATTTTTTTATACACATTTACATTATTTAATGTGTATCTTGCATATATATTTTATACAAATTTACGTTATTTTAAGTGTATTTGTTTATATATTTTCATTCAAATTTACATTATTTTATGTGTATTTTGTATATGTATTTCTATACAAATTTTAAATATTTTTGTGTATTTTTGTATATAGTTTCATAAAAATTTAGGTTATTTTATGTAAGCATTTACATTATTTAATGTGTTTTGTATATATATTTTTATGCAAATTTACTTTATTTCATGTGCATTTTTGTCCATATATTTTTTTTGAAATTTGCGTTATTTTATGTGTATTTGTATATGTTTTCTCATACAAATTTACATTATATTATTGCTATTTTGTTTATTTATTTTGATACGAATGAAAATAGATATACAAAATATACAAGATAAACTAAATTTGTATTAAAATATATATACAAAATACATAAAATAATGTAAATTTGTATCAAAATATTTTAACAGATGCGCATAAAATAACGTAAATTTGTTTTAAAATATACAAAATACACATTAAATAATGTAAATATGTATAAAAAATATATATACAAAACACAAATACAATAATATAAAATCGTATCAAAATAAATACACAGAATATTAATAAAACAAAGTAAATTTGTATGAAACTAAAGATGCAAAATACCCATCAAATAACGCATTTTTTATAAAAGTATATATACCAAAATACACATGAAAAAATTAATTTGTATTAAAATAAATATACAAAATACACATAAAATAAGGTAAATTTGTATTGGAATAGATATGCAAAATACATATAAAACCATGTAAATTTGTTTCAAAATATATATACGAATACACATAAAATAACGTAGATTTGTATAAAAATATATATACAAAATAAACATAAAATGAAGTAAATACGTATAAGTAAATGTATACAAAATACACATAAAATAATGTAAATTCGTATCAAAATAAATAAACTAAATACCAATAAAAGAATGTGTATTTGTATAAAAATAAATATACCAAATACACATAAAATAACGTAAATTTGTATAAAACTATATACAAAAATACACTGAAGTAATTAAATTCGTATGAAAATAGATATAAAATAAGCTAAATTTGAATTGAAATGTATATACAAAATACATAAAATAATGTAAATTTGTATCAAAATATTTATAAAATTATATATAATAACGTAAATTTGTTTAAAAATATATAAACAAAATACAGATTAAGTTATGTAAATACGTATAAAAAATATGTACAAAATACACATATAATCATGTAATTCGTATCAAACTAAATAAACACAATATCAATAAAATATTGAAATTTGAATGAGAAAACATATACAAATACATATAAAATAACGCTAATTTCTATAAAAATATATGTCCAAAAATGAACGTAAAATAAAGTAACTTTGGATAAATATATATATACAAAACACACATTAAATAATGTAAATGCGTACATAAAATAACCTAAATTTGTAAAAAAAACTATATACAAAAATACACAAAAATAATTTAAATTTGTGTGAAAAGAATTATAAAAAATACACATAAAATTATGTTAATTTGTATTGAAATACATATACAAAATACACTTAAAATAAAGTAAATTTGAAAGAAAATATATAAACAAATATACATATAATAACGTAAATTTGTATGAAATATATATTTAAAATACACATTAAATAATGTAAATATGTATAAAAAAATATATACAAAACACAAATAGAATAATGTAAAATCGTATCAAAATATATACACAGAATATTAATAAAATAATGTAAATTTGTATGAAAATTAAGATGCAAAATACCTATAAAATAACGCTTTTTTTATAAAATTATTGATACCAAAATACACATAAAATATTTGAATTTGTATTAAAATAAATATACAAAATGCACATACAATAAGGTAAATTTGTATTGAAATAGATATGCAAAATACATATAAAATAATGTAAATTTGTTTCGAAATATATATAAGAATACACATAAAATAACGTAGATTTCTATAAAAATACATATACAAAATACACATAATATTAAGTAAATACGAATAAAAAAATGTATACAAAATACACATAAAATAATGTAAATTAGTATAAATGTAAATAAACAATATACCAATAAAAGAATGTGTATTTGTATAAATATAAATATACAAAATGCACATAAAATAACGTAAATTTATATAAAACTATATACATTAAATAACGCAAATTTCTATAAAAATATATGTACAAAAATGAACATAAAATAAACTCGCATAAAGATATATATACAAAACACACTTTAGATAATGTAAATGAGTATAAAAATATGTATACAAAATACCTATGAAATAATCTAAATTCGTATCGAATTAAATTAAGAAAATACCAATAAAATAATGAAATTTTGGACGAAAATATATATACAAAATACACATAAAATAACCTAAATACAAATACAAATATACACATAAAATAATTTAAAATTGAATGAAATAAATATACAAAATAAACATAAAATAAGGTAACCTAGAGATAATCTAAGATAACCTAAATACAAATACAAAAATACACATTAAATAGTTTAAAATTGAATGAAATAAATATACAAAATAAACATAAAATAAGGTAAATTTGTAATAAATATATGTAAGAATACACATAAAATAATATAAATTTGTATGAAAATATATATGCAAATACACATAAAATAACATGAATTTGTATAAAATTTGTTTCAAAATATATACGAATACACACAATAAAATAACGTAAATTTTTATGAAAATGTATATATAAAATACACATAAAACAATTTAAATACGTAGAAAAATATATATACAAAATACACATAAAATAATGTAAATTCGTAAAAAATTAAATACACAAAATTCCAATAAAAGAATGTATATTTGTAGGAAAATATATATACAAAAAACAAATAAAATAACTAAAATTTGTATAAAAATATATACAAAAATACACATAAATAATTTAAATTTGTTTGAAAATAGATATGAAAATACATGTAAAGTTAGGCAAATTTGTATTGAAATACATATACAAAACTCACTTAAAATAATGTAAATTTGTATGAAAATATATAAACAAATACATATAAAATAACGTAAATTTGGATAAAATATATATACAAAATATACAATAAATATTTTAAATATGTATAAAAATATATTATATTATATGGCGCCACTATAAACACTCGCCTGCGCCAGAACGGGCTGGGCCGACCATCAGGCCCCACCTGGAAGAAGCCTTGGGCCGACCATCAGGCCCCACCAGGAAGATGCCTACCGGCGCAACAGGCAACGACGTAAAAAAAAAATATATATATATATATATATTTTTTTTATTGATATTTGCGTTATTTATGTGTATTTTGTATATGTTTTCTCATAGAAATTTACATTATTTTATTGGTATTTTGGCTATTTATTTTGATAGGAATTACATGATTATTTGTGTATTTTGTACATTTTTTTAAACGTATTTACATTATTTAATGTGTATTCTGTTTATATATTTTTTTACAAATTTACGTTATTATATGTGTATTTGTATAAGTATTTTGATACAAATTTACATTATTTTATGTATTTTGTATATCTATTTATTTTAATACAAAATCAAATATTTTATGTTTTTTCGTATATATATTTTTATAAAAAATGCGTTATTTTATGGGTATTTTGCATCTTAATTTTCAGACAAATTTACATTATTTTATTAATATTTTCTGTATTTATTTTGATACGATTTTACATTATTTTATTTGTGTTTTGTATATATTTTTTTATACATATTTACATTATTTAATGTTTTTTTTGTATATATATTTGATACATATTTACGTTATTTTAAGTTATTTTATGTGTATTTGTTTATATATTTTGACACAAATTTACAATATTTCATGGGTACTTTGTATATATATTTCAAAAGAAATTTACCTAGTTTTATGTGTATTTTAAATATCTATTTTCATACAAACTCAAATTATTTTAATGTATTTTTGTATATATTTCAATACAAATTTTAGTTATGTTATGTGTATTTTGAAAATCTATTTTCATTCATATATATATTATTTTATTGGTATTTTGTTGATTTATATTGTTTTACATTATTTTATATGTACTTTGTATATATATTTTTATACGCATTTACATTATTTAATATTTATTTTGAATATATAATTTTATACAAATTCATGGTATTTTATGTGTATTTGTATATATATTTTCATATAAATTTATATTATTTTATCTGTATTTTGTACAAATTTTTCATTACAAATTTACCTTATTTTATGTTTATTTGTATGTGTATTTTGAACATTTATATTTATACAAATACACATTCTTTTATTGGTATTATGTTGATTTATTTTGTTTCGAATTTACATTATTTTATGTGTATTTTGTTTACATTTTTTTATACGTATTTACTTAATTTTATGTGTATTTTGAATATATATTTTTATAGAAATCTCCGTTATTTTATGTGTATTCGTATATATATTTTGAAACAAATTTACATTGTTTTATATGTATTTTTGCATATCTCTTTTAATACAAGTTTACCTTATTGTATGTGCATTTTGTATATTTATTTCAATACAAATTTAAATATTTTATGTGTATTTTGGTATATATATTTTTATAAAAAATGAGCTATTTTATGGGAATTTTGCATCTTTATTTTCATACAAATTTACATTATTTTATTAATATTCGGTGTATTTATTTTGATACAATTTTACATTATTCTATTTGTTTTTTGTATATATATTTTTGTGTATTTTTGTATATAGTTTTATACAAATTTAGGTTATTTTATGTACGCATTTACATTATTTAATGTATGTTTTGCATATATATTTTTATGCAAATTTACTTTATTTTATGTGCATTTTTGTACATATATTTTTTAGAAATTTGCCTTATTTTATGTGTATTTGTATATGTTTTGTCATACAAATTTACATTATTTTATTGCTATTTTGTTTATTTATTTTGATACGAATGAAAATAGATATACAAAATATACATAAAATAAAATAAATTTGTATTGAAATATATATACAAAATACATAAAATAATGTAAATTTGTATCAAAATATTTTAACAGATGCGCATAAAATAACGTAAATTTGTTTTAAAATATACAAAATACACATTAAATAATTTAAATATGTATAAAAAAATATATACAAAACACAAATAGAATAATGTAAAATCGTATCAAAATAAATACACAGAATATTAATAAAACAATGTAAATTTGTATGAAAATAAAGATGCAAAATACCCATTAAATAACGCATTTTTTTATAAAAATATATATACCAAAATACACAAGAAAAAAATAATTTGTATTAAAATAAATATACAAAATACACATACAATAAGGTAAATCTGAATTGAAATAGATATACAAAATACATATAAAACAATGTAAATTTGTTTCAAAATATATATATACGAATACACATAAAATAACGTAGATTTGTATAAAAATATATATACAAAATACACATAAAATGAAGTAAATACGTATAAGAAAATGTATACAAAATACACATAAAATAATGTAAATTCGTATCAAAATAAATAAACAAAATACCAATAAAAGAATGTGTATTTGTATAAATATAAATATACAAAATACACATAAAATAACGTAAATTTGTATAAAACTATATACAAAAATACACAGAAGTAATTAAATTCGTATGAAAATAGATATACAAAATACAGATAAAATAAGCAAAATTTGAATTAAAATGTATATACAAAATACAATATTTTATGTGTATATTTGTATTTGTATTTAGGTTATTTTATGTGTATTTTGTATATATATTTTCATCCAAAATTACATTATTTTATTGGTATTTTCTTAATTTAATTCGATAAGAATTTAGATTATTTCATAGGTATTTTCTATACATGTTTTTATACTCATTTACATTATCTAATGTGTGTTTTGTATATATATTTTTATGCAAATTTATTTCATGTTCATTTTTGTACATATACTTTTATAGAAATTTGCGTTATTTTATGTATATAGTTTTATATAAATTTACGTTATTTTATGTGCATTTTGTATATTTATAAATATACAAATACACATTCTTTTATTGGAATATTTTTTATTTACATTTAAACGAATTTACATTATTTTATGTGTATTTTGTATACATTTTCTTATACGTATTTACGTAATTTTATGTGTATTTTGTATATGTATATTTATAGAAATCTTCATTATTTTATGTGAATTCGCATATATATTTTAAAACAAATTTACATTATTTTATATGTATTTTGCGTATCTATTTCAATACAAATCTACCTTATTGTATGTGCATTTTGTATATTTATTTTAATACAAATTCAAATATTTTGTGTATTTTGGAATCAATAATTTTATAAAAAATGCGTTATTTTATAGGTATTTTGCATCTTAATTTTCATACAAGTTTGCATTATTTTATTAATATTCTGTGTATATATTTTTATACGATTTTACATTATTCTATTTGTGTTTTGTATATATTTTTTTATACACATTTACATTATTTAATGTGTATTTTGTACATATATTTCATACAAATTTGTTTATATATTTTCTTTCAAATTTACATTATTTTATGAGTATTTTGTATATGTATTTCAATACAAATTAACCTAATTTTATTTATTTTCATACAAATTGAAATTATTTTTGTTTATTTTTTATATATTTTAATACAAATTTTCGTTATTTTATGTGTATTTTGTATATTTATTTTTTCTACAAATATACGTTCTTTTATCTGAATTTTGTTTATTGAATTTGAAACGAATTTACCTTATTTTGTATATCTTTTTTCATACAAATTAAAATACTTCTGTGTATTTTTGTAGATAGTTTTATATAAATTTACGTTAATTTATGTGTATTTTGTATATTTATATTTATACAAATACACATTCTTTTATTGGTATTTTGTATATTTATTTTGATGCGAACTTACATTATTTTATGTGTATTTTGTATACATTTTTTTATACGTATTTACCTCATTTTATGTGTATTTTGTATATATATTTTTATAGAAATCTACGTTTTTTTATGTGTATTCGTATATATATTTTGAAACAAATTTACATTGTTTTATATGTATTTTATAATATCTATTTCAATACAAATTTACCTTATTGTATGTGTTTTTTTATATATTTATTATAATACAAATATAATTTTTTTATGTGTATTTTGGTATATATGGTAAGGTAAATTTGTATTGAAAGAGATATTCAAAAATACATATAAAACAATGTAAATTTGTTTCAAAATATATATGCGAATACACATAAAATAACGTAGATTTCTATAAAAATTTATACAAAATATACATAAAATGAAGTAAATACGTATAAAAAAATGAATACAAAATACACATAAAAATCGTACCAAAATAAATAAACAAAATACCAGTAAAAGAATGTGTATTTGTATAAACATAAATATACAAAATACACAAAAAATATCGTAAATTTGTATAAAACTATATACAAAAATACACAGAAGTAATTAAATTTGTATGAAAATATATATACAAAATACAGCTAAAATAAGCTAAATATGAATTGAAATGTACATACAAAATACATAAAATAATGTAAATCTGTATCAAAATATTTATACAAATACATATAATAACGTAGATTTGTTTAAAAATATATAAACAAAATACACATTAAGTAATGTAAATACGTATAAAAAATATGTACAAAATACACATATAATCATGTAATTCGGATCAAAATAAATAAACAAAATAGCAATAAAATAAGGTAAATTTGTATGAGAAAACATATACAAATAACGCAAATTTGTATAAAAATATATGTAAAAAACACACACTAAATAATGTAAATGCGTACATAAAGTAACCTAAATGTGTATAAAACTATATACAAAAAATATACAAAAATAATTTAAATTTGATTGAAAAGAAATACACAAAATACATATAAAACTAGGTAAATTTGTATTGAAATACATATACAAAATACACATCAAATAATGTAAATTTGAATGAAAATATATAAACAAATACACTTAAAATAACGTAAATTTGTATAAAATATATATGCAAGATACACATTAAATAATGTAAATGTGTATAAAAAAATATATACAAAAAACAAATAGAATAATGTAAAATCGTATCAAAATTAATACACAGAATATCAATAAAATAATGTAAATTTGTATGAAAATAAAGATGCAAAATTCTCAAAAATTATCGCATTTTTTATAAAAATATATTTATCAAAATACACATAAAATATTTAAATTTGTATTGAAATAAATATACAAAATGCATATACAGTAAGGTAAATTTGTATTGAAAGAGATATTCAAAAATACATATAAAACAATGTAAATTTATTTCAAAATATATATACGAATACACATAAAATAAGTTAGATTTCTATAGAAATATATATACAAAATACATATGAAATTAGGTAAATACGTATAAAAATATATATACAAAATACATATCAAATAATGTAAATTCGTGTCAAAATAAATAAACAAAATATCATGAAGAGAATGTGTATTTGTATGAAAATAGATAATAGATAATAAATTTGTATAAAATATATATGCAAGATACACATTAAATAATGTAAATATGTATAAAAAAGTATATACAAAAAACAAATAGAATAATGTAACATCGTATCAAAATAAATACACCGAATATTAATAAAATAATGTAAATTTGTATGAAAATAAAGATGCAAAATTCCCATAAAATAGCGCATTTCTTATAAAAATATATATACCAAAATACACATAAAATATTTAAATTTGCATTGAAATAAATATACAAAATGCACATAAAATAAGGTAAATTTGTATTGAAAGAGATATGCAAAAATACATATAAAACAATGTAAATTTGTTTCAAAATATATATACGAATACAAATAAAAAAACGTAGATTTCTTTAAAAATATATATAGAAAATACACATAAAATTAAGTAAATACGTATAAAAAAATGTATACAAAATACACATAAAATAATGTAAATTCGAATTAAAATAAATAAACAAAATACCAATAAAAGAATGTGTATTTGGATAAATATAAATATACAAAATACACATACAAAATAAACATAAAATAAGGTAGATTTGTAATAAAAAATATGTACAAAATACACATAAAATAATGTAAATTTATATGAAAATATATATACAAATACACATAAAATACCATGAATTTTTATAAAAATATATATTCAAAATAAATATTAAATAATGTAAAAGCGTATAAAAATATATATACAAAGTACATATAAAATATTGTAAATTCGTATCAATATAAATCAACAAAACACCAATAAAATAAAATATATTTGAGTGAAAATAAATTTACAAAATACACATAACATAACTGAAATTTGTATTAAAATATATACAAAAATACATAGAAATAATTTAAGTTTGTATGAAAATAGATATACAAAATACACATAAAACTACGTAGATTTCTTTTGAAATGTATATACAAAATACCCATAAAATATTGTAAATTTGTGTCAAAATATGTTAACAAATAAACATAAAATAACGTAAATTTGTATGAAAAATATATACAAAATACACATAGAATAATGTCAATTCGTATCAAAATGAATGAGCAGAATATCAATAAAATAATGTAAATTTGTATGAAAATAAAGATGCAAAATGCCCAAAAAATAATGCATATGTTTATAAAAATACAGATACAAAAATACACATCGAATAATTAAATTTGTATTAAAATTAACATACAAAATGCGTATATAATAAAGTAAATTTGTATTGAAAAAATATGCAACATACACGTTTACTCATACAAATTTATATTATTTTATTGGCATTTTGTTTATTTATTTTGATATGAATTACATGATTATATGTGTATTTTGTTCATATTTTTTTTATACGTATTTACATTATTTAATGTGTATTTTGTTTATATATATTCATACAAATTTACGTTATTATTTGTGTATTTGTATAAATATTTTGATGCAAATTTACTTTATTTCATGTATTTTGTATATATATTTCAATTCAAATTTAGCTTATTTTGTGTGTATTTTGTATATATTTTCATACAAATTTAATTACTTCTGTGTATTTTTGTATATAGTTTTATACAAATTTACGTTATTTTATGTGTATTTTGTATATTTATATTTATACAAATACACATTCTTTTATTGGTATTTTGTTTATTTATTCTGATACGAATTTACATTATTTTATGTGTATTTTGTATACATTTTTTTATACGTATTTACTTCATTTTATGTGTATTTTGTATATATATTTTTATAGAAATCTACGTTATTTTATGTGTATTCGTATATATATTTTGAAACAAATTTACATTGTTTTATTTGTATTTTGCATATCTATTTCAATACAAATTTACCTTATTGTATGTGTTTTTTGTATATTTATTTTAATACAAATTTAATTTTTTGATGTGTATTTTGGGGTATATATTTTTATAAATAAAAAAATGCGTTATTTTCATACAAATTTACATTATTTTATTAATATTCTGTGTATTTATTTTGATACGATTTTACATTATTCTATTTGTTTTTTGTACATATTTTTTTATACAAATTTACGTTATTTTAAGTGTATTTGTTTATGTATTTTCATTCAAATTTACATTATTTTATGTGTATTTTGTGTATGTATTTCAATACAAATTTACCTAATTTTATGTGTTTTTTGTATATTTATTTTCATACAAATTTAAAATATTTTTGTGTATTTTTGTATATAGTTTGATACAAATTTAGGTTATTTTATGTGTATTTTGTATATCTATTTTCATACAAATACACATTCTTTTATTGATATTTTGTTTATTTATTTTGACGCGAATTTACATTATTTAATGTGTATTTTGTATATATATTCTTATACGTATTTTCATCATTTCATGTGTATTTTGTATAGTTTTAATTCTATTTGTGTTTTGTATATATTTTTTTATACTTATTTACATTATTTAATGTGTATTTTGTATATTTTAAAACAAATTTACGTTATTTTATGCGCATCTATTAAAATATTTTGATACAAATTTACATTATATTATGTATTTTGTATATATATTTTAATACAAATTTAGTTTTTTATGTATATTTTTTATATCTATTTTCATTCGTATCAAAATAAATAAACAAAATAGCAATAAAATAATGTAAATTTGTATGAGAAAACATATACAAATACACATAAATTAACGCAATTTTCTAAAAAAAATAAATGTACAAAAATGCACATAAAATAAAGTAAATTTGCATAAAAATATATATACAAAACACACATTAAATAATGTAAATGCCTACATTAAATAACCTAAAATTGTATTAAACTATATACAAAAATACACAAAAATATGTAAAATTTGTATGAAAAAAAATATACAAAATACACATAAAATTAGGTAAATCTGTATAGAAATACATATACAAAATACACATAGAATAATGTAAATTTGAATGAAAATATATAAACAAATACACTTAAAATAACGTAAATTTGTATAAAATATATATGCAAGATACACATTAAATAATGTAAATGTGTATAAAAAAATATATACAAAAAAGAAATAGAATAATGTAAAATCATATCTATATAAATACACAGAATATCAATAAAATAATGTAAATTTGTATGAAAAGAAAGATGCAAAATACCCATTAAATAGCGCATTTTTTATAAAAATATATATACCAAAATACACATAAAATATTTAACTTTGTATTGAAATAAATATACAAAATGCATATACAGTAAGGTAAATATGTATTGAAAGAGATATTTAAAAATACATATAAAACAAAGTAAATTTGTTTCAAAATATATATACGAATACACATAAAATAACGTAGATTTCTATAGAAATATATATTCGAAAGACACATGAAATTATGTAAATACGTATAAAAATATATATACAAAATAAATATCTAGGTAAATTCGTGTCAAAATAAATAAACAAAATATCATGAAAAGAATGTGTATTTGTATGAAAATAAATAATAGATAATAAATTTGTATGAAATATATATGCAGGATACACATTAAATAATGTAAATATGTATAAAAAATATATATTCAAAAAACAAATAGAATAATGTGAAATCGTATCAAAAGAAATACACCGAATATTAATAAAATAATGTAAATTTGTATGAAAATAAAGATGCAAAATTCCCATCAAATAGCGCATTTGCTATAAAAATATATATACCAAAATACACATAAAATATTTAAATTTGTATTGAAATTAATATACAAAATGCACATACAATAAGGTAAACTTGTATTGAAAGAGATATGCAAAAATACATATAAAACAATGTAAATTTGTTTCAAAATATATATACGAATACACATAAAATAACGTAGATTTCTATAAAAATATATATACAAAATACACATAAAATTAAGTAAATACGTATAAAAATAGATATACAAAATACACATAGAATAATGTAAAATTGTTTAAAAATAAATAAACAGAATATAAATAAAATAATGTAAATTTGTATGAAAATAAAACTGCAAAATACCCATAAAATAAAGCATATTTTTATAAAAATACATATACAAAAATACACATAGCATAATTAAATTAGTATTAAAATTAATAGACAAAATGCATATACAATAAGGTAAATTTGTATTGAAAAAATATGCAAAATACACATAAAACAGAGTAAATTTCTTTCAAAATCTATATACGAATACTCATAAATCAACGTAGATTTCTATAAAAACAGATATATAAAATACACATCAAAGGTTGTAAACACGTATAAAAATTTATATATAAAATACACATTATATAATGTAAATTCGCGTCAAAATAAATAAACAAAATATCAATAAAAGAATGTGTATTTGTATGAAAATAGATATACAATATACACATAAAATCACCTAAATTTGTATAAAACTATATACAAAAAAAAATTAATTTTAATTTGTATGAAAATAAATATACAAAATACACATAAAATTAGGTAAATTTGTATTGAAATACATTTACAAAATACACATAAAATAATGTAAATTTGAATGAAAATATATAAACAAATACACTTAAAATAACGTAAATTTGTATAAAATATATATAAAAAAATACACATTAAATAATGTAAATATGTATAAAAAAATATATACAAAACACAAATAGAATAATATAAAATCGTATCAAAATAAATACACAGAATATTAATAAAATAATGTAAATTTGTAAGAAAATTAAGATGCAAAATACCCATAAAATAACGCATTCTTTATAAAAATATTTATACCAATACACACATAAAATATTTGAATTTGTATTAAAATAAATATACAAAATGCACATACAAGAAGGTAAATTTGTATTGCAATAGGTATGCAAAATACATATAAAACCATGTAAATTTTTTTCAAAATATATATACGAATACACATAAAATAACGTAGATTTCTATGAAAATAAATATACAAAATGCACATAAAATGAAGTAAATACGCATAAAAAAAGGTATACAAAATACACATAAAATAATGTAAACTCGTATCAAAATAAATAAACAAAATACTAATAAAAGAATGTGTATTGCATAAATATAAATATACAAAATACAAATAAAATAACGTAAATTTATATAAAACTATATGCAAAAATACACAAAAGTAATTAAAATTGTGTGAAAATAGATATACAAAATAAATGTGTATTTTGTATATTTATTTTCATACAAATTAAAATTATTTTTGTTTATTTTTTTATATATTTTCATACAATTTTTCGTTATTTTATGTGTATTTTGTATATTTATTTTTTCTACAAATATACGTTCTTTTATCTGAATTTTGTTTCTTGAATTTGAAACGAATTTACCTTATTTTGTATATCTATTTTCATACAAATTAAAACACTTTTGTGTATTTTTGTATATAGTTTTATATAAATTTACGTTATTTTATGTGTATTTTGTATATTTATATTTATACAAATACACATCTTATGAGTATTTTGCATCTTTATTTTCATACAAATAAAAAATTTTTTATTGATATTCTGTGTACTTATTTTGATACGATTTTACATTATTCTGTGAATAACAAAAATAAATATATACAAAAATACACAAAAATAATTTAAATTTGTTTGAAAATAGATATGCAAAATATGTGTATTTTGTATATATATTTCTATTCAAATTTAGCTTATTTTGTGTGTATTTTTTATATATTTTCATACAAATTTAATTACTCCTGTGTATTTTTGTATATAGTTTTATATAAATTTACGTAATTTTATGTGTATTTTGTGTATTTATATTTATACAAATACACATTCTTGTATTGTTTTTTTGTTTATTTATTTTGATACGAATTTACATTATTTTATGTGTATTTTGTATAAATTTTTTTATACGTATTTACTTAACTTTATGTGTATTTTGTATATATATTTTTATAGAAATCTACGTTTTTTTATGTGTATTCGTATATATATTTTGAAACAAATTTACATTGTTTTATATGTATTTTGCATATCTATTTCAATAGAAATTTACCTTATTGTATGTGTTTTTTGTATATTTATTTTAATACAAATTTAATTTTTTGTTGTGTATTTTGGTATATATATTTTTATAAATAAAAAAAATGCGTTATTTTATGGGTATTTTGCTTCTTTATTTTCCTTACAAATTTACATTATTTTATTAATATTCTGTGTATTTATTTTGATACGATTTTACATTATTCTATTTGATTTTTGTACATATTTTTTTATACAAATTAACGTTTTTTTATAAAATTATTGATACCAAAATACACATAAAATATTTCAATTTGTATTAAAATAAATATACAAAATGCACATACAATAAGGTACATTTGTATTGAGAAAGATATGCAAAATACATATAAAATAATGTAAATTTGTTTCAAAATATATATACGAATACATATAAAATAACGTAGATTTCTATAAAAATACATATACAAAATACATATAAAATTAAATAAATACGTATAAAAAAATGTATACAAAATACACATAAAATAATGTAAATTCGTATAAATGTAAATAAAGAATACACCAATAAAATAATGTGTGTTTGTATAAATATAAATATACAAAATGCACATAAAATAACATAAATTTGTTTAAACATAAAATAACGCAAATTTCTATAAAAATATATGTACAAAAATTTACAAAATAAATTTGCATAAAAATATATATACAAAACACACATTAGATAATGTAAATGAGTATAAAAATATGTATAGAAAATACCTATGAAATAATCTAAATTCGTATCGAATTAAATTAAGAAAATACCAATAAAATAATGTAATTTTGGATGAAAATATATATACAAAATACACATAAAATAACCTAAATACAAATACAAATATACACATAAAATATATTATTTTGTATATACATTTCAATTCAAATTTAGCTTATTTTATCTGTATTTTGTATATCTATTTTCATACGAATTTAGTTACTTATGTGTATTTTTGTATAGTTTTATACAAATTTACGTTATTTTATGTGTATTTTGTATATTTATATTTATACAAATACACATTCTTTTATTGGTATTTTGTTTATTTATTTTGATACGAATTTACATTATTTTATGTGTATTTTGTATACATTTTTTTATACGTATTTACCTAATTTTATGTGTATTTTGTATATATATTTTTATAGAAATGTACGTTTTTTTATGTGCATTCGTATATATATTTTGAAACAAATTTACATTGTTTTATATGTATTTTGCATATCTATTTCAATACAAATTTACCTTATTGTATGTGTATTTTGTATATTTATTTTAATACAAATTTAATTTTTTGATGTGTATTTTGGTATATATATTTTTATAAATAAAAAAAATGCGTTATTTTATGCGTATTTTGCTTCTTTATTTTCATACAAATTTACATTATTTTATTAATATTCTGTGTATTTATTTTGATATGATTTTACATTATTCTATTTGTGTTTTGTACATATTTTTTTTATACATATTAACGTTTTTTTTATAAAATTATTGATACCAAAATACACATAAAATATTTCAATTTGTATTAAAATAAATATACAAAATGCACATACAATAAGGTAAATTTGTATTGAAAAAGATATGCAAAATACATATAAAATAATGTAAATTTGTTTCAAAATATATATACGAATACACATAAAATAACGTAGATTTCTAGAAAAATACATATACAAAATACATATAAAATTAAGTAAATACGTATAAAAAAATGTATACAAAATACACATAAAATAATGTAAATTCGTATAAATGTAAATAAACAATATACCAAAAAAAGAATGTGTATTTGTATAAATATAAATATACAAAATGCACATAGAATAACGTAAATTTATATAAAACTATATACATAAAATAATGCAAATTTTTATAAAAATATATGTACAAAAATGAACATAAAATAAATTTGCATAAAAATATATATACAAAACACACATTAGATAATGTAAATGAGTATAAAAATATGTATAGAAAATACCTATGAAATAATCTAAATTCGTATCGAATTAAATTAAGAAAATACCAATAAAATAATGTAATTTTGGATGAAAATATATATACAAAATACACATAAAATTACCTAAATACAAATACAAATATACACATAAAATATTGTATTTTGTATATACATTTCAATTCAAATTTAGCTTATTTTATCTGTATTTTGTAAATCTATTTTCATACGAATTTAATTACTTATGTGTATTTTTGTATAGTTTTATACAAATTTACGTTAAATTATGTGTATTTTGTATATTTATATTTATACAAATACACATTCTTTTATTGGTATTTTGTTTATTTATTTTGATACGAATTTACATTATTTTATGTGTATTTTGTATACATTTTCTTATACGTATTTACTTCATTTTATGTGTATTTTGTAAATATATTTTTATACAATTCTACGTTATTTTATGTGTATTCGTATATATATTTTGAAACAAATTTACATTGTTTTATATGTATTTTGCAAATCTATTTCAATACAGATTTACCTTATTGTATGTGTATTTTGTATATTTATTTTAATACAAACTCATTTTTTCATCTGTATTTTGGTATATATATTTTTATAAAAAATGCGTTATTTAATGGGGATTTGCATTTTTATTTTCATACAAATTTACATTGTTTTATTAATATTCTGTGTATTTATTTTGATACGATTTTACATTATTCTATTTGTTTTTTGTATATATTTTTTTTATACATATTTACATTATTTAATGTGTATTTTGTATATTTTAAAACAAATTTACGTTATTTTATGCGTACCTGTTAAAATATTTTGATACAAATTTACATTATTTTATGTATTTTGTATATATATTTCAATACAAATTTAGTTTATTTTATGTATATTTTGTATATCTATTTTCATTAGTATCAAAATAAATAAAAAAATATCAATAAAAAATGTAAATTTGTAAGAGAAAACATATACAAATACACATAAATTAATGCAAATTTCTAAAAAAATATATGTACAAAAATGCATATAAAATAAAGTAAATTTGCATAAAAATATATATGCAAAACACACATTAAATAAAGTAAATGCGTACATAAAATAACCTAAATTTGTATAAAACTATATACAAAAATACAAAAAAAATATTTAAAATTTGTATGAAAAGAAATATACAAAATACACATAAAATTAGGTAAATTTGTATTGAAATACATATACAAAATACACATAGAATAATGTAAATTTGAATGAAAATATATAAACAAATACACTTAAAATAACGTAAATTTGTATAAAATATATATGCAAGATACACATTAAATAATGTAAATGTGTATAAAAAAATATATACAAAAAAGAAATAAAATAATGTAAAATCCTATCAATATAAATACACAGAATATCAATAAAATAATATAAATTTGTATGAAAAGAAAGATGCAAAATTCCCATAAGATAAAGCTATTTTTATAAATACATATACACAAATACACATAGAATAAATAAATTTGTATTAAATTAATATACAAAATGCATATACAATAAGGTAAATTTGTATTGAAAGAGATATTCAAATACAAATAAAACAAAGTAAATTTGTTTCAAAATATATATATATATATATATATATATATATATATATATATATATATATATATATATATATATATATATATATATATATATATATATATATAAAATATATACACATAAATCAACGTAGATTTCTATAGAAATATATATACAAAATACACATGAAATTATGTAAATACGTATAAAAATATATATACAAAATACATATTATGTAATGTAAATTCGTGTCAAAATAAATAAACAAAATATCATGAAAAGAATGTGTATTTGTATGAAAATAAATAATGGATAATAAATTTGTATGAAATATATATGCAAGATACACATTAAATAATGTAAATATGTATAAAAAATATATATATACAAAAAACAAATAGAATAATGTAAAATCGTATCAAAATAAATACACCGAATATTAATAAAATAATGTAAATTTGTATGAAAATAAAGATGCAAAATTCCCATCAAATAGCGTATTTCTTATAAAAATATATATACCAAAATACACATAAAATATTTAAATTTGTATTGAAATAAATATACAAAATGCACATACAATAAGGATATATACAAAATACACATGAAATGATTTAAATACGTATAAAAATATATATACAAAATACACATTAAATACCGTAAATTCGCGTCAAAATAAATGAACAAAATATCAATGAAAGAATGTGTATTTGTATGAAAATAGATATACAAAATACACATAAAATAACCTACATTTCTATCAAACTATATACAAAAATACACAAAAATATTTTAAATTTGTATGAAAATAAATATACAAAATACACATAAAATTAGGTAAATTTGTATTGAAATACATACACAAAATACACATAAAATAATGTAAATTTGAATGAAAAGACATAAACAAATACACTTAAAATAACATAAATTTGTATAAAAAAATATATACAAAACACAAATAGAATAATGTAAAATCGTATCAAAATAAATACACAGAATATTAATAAAATAATGTAAATTTGTATGAAAATAAAGAGGCAAAATAAACATAAAATAACGCATTTTTTTATTTATTAAAATATATATACCAAAAAACACATCAAAAAATTAAATTTGAATTAAGATAAATATATAAAAAACACATACAATAAGGTAAATTTGTATTGAAATAGATATGCAAAATACATATAAAACAATGTAAATTTGTTTCAAAATATATATACGAATACACATAAAATAACGTAGATTTCTATAAAAAATATATATACAAAATACACATAAAATGAGGTCAATACGTATAAAAAAATGTATACAAAATACACATAAAATAATGTATATTCGTATCAAAATAAATATACAAAATACGAATAAAAGAATGTGTATTTGTATAAATATAAATATACAAAATACACATAAAATAACGTAAATTTATATAAAACTATATACAAAAATACTCAGAAGTATTTTAATTTGAATGAAAATAGATATACAAAATAAGGTAAATTCGTTTCAAATTCAATAAACAAAATTCAGATAAAAGAACGTATATTTGTAGAAAAAATAAATATACAAAATACACATAAAATAATTTCAATTTGTATGAAAATTCATACAAATACACATTCTTTTAATGATATTTTGTTTATTTATTTTGACGCGAATTTACATTATTTAATGTGTATTTTATATATATATTTTTATACGTGTTTACATCATTTGATGTGTATTTTATATATCTGTTTTTATAGAAATCTACGTTGATTTATGAGTATTCGTATATAGATTTTGAAAGAAATTTACTCTGTTTTATGTGTATTTTGCATATTTTTTCAATACAAATTTACCTTATTGTATATGCATTTTGTCTATTAATTTTAATACTAATTTAATTATGCTATGTGTATTTTTGTATATGTATTTTTATAAAAAAAATATGCTTTATTTTATGGGTATTTTTCATTTTTATTTTCATACAAATTTACATTATTTTATTTATATTCTGTTTATTTATTTTTAAACAATTTTACATTATTCTATGTGTATTTTGTATATCTATTTTTATACGTATTTACTTAATTTTATGTGTATTTTGTATATATATTTTTTATAGAAATCTACGTTATTTTATGTGTATTCGTATATATATTTTGAAACAAATTTACATTGTTTTATATGTATTTTTGCATATCTCTTTCAATACAAGTTTACCTTATTGTATGTGCATTTTGTATATTTATTTCAATACAAATTTAAATATTTTATGTGTATTTTGGTATATATATTTTTATAACAAATGCGCTATTTGATGGGAATTTTGCATCTTTATTTTCATACAAATTTACATTATTTTATTAATATTCGGTGTATTTCTTTTGATACGATTTCACATTATTCTATTTGTTTTTTGTATATATATTTTTTATACATATTTACATTATTTAATGTGTATCCTGCATATATATTTCATACAAATTTATTATCTATTATTTATTTTCATACAAATACACATTCTTTTCATGATATTTTGTTTATTTATTTTGACACGAATTTACCTAGATATTTATTTTGTATATATATTTTTATACGTATTTACATAATTTCATGTGTCTTTTGAATATATATTTCTATAGAAATCTACGCTATTTTATGTGTATTCGTATATATATTTTGAAACAAATTTACTTTGTTTTATATGTATTTTTGAATATCTCTTTCAATACATATTTACCTTACTGTATATGCATTTTGTATATATATTTCAATACAAAGTTAAATATTTTATGTGTATTTTGGTATATATATTTTTATAAAAAATGCGCTATTTAATGGGAATTTTGCATCTTTCTTTTCATACAAATTTACATTATTTTATTGATATTCTGTGTATTTATATAGATATGATTTTACATTATTCTATTTTTTTTTTATATATATTTTTTTATACACATTTACATTATTTAATGTGTATCTTGCATATATATTTTATACAAATTTACGTTATTTTAAGTGTATTTGTTTATATATTTTCATTCAAATTTACATTATTCTATGTGTATTTTGTATATGTATTTCTATACAGATTTACCTAATTTTATGTGTATTTTGTATATTTTTTTTCATACAAATTTTACATATTTTTGTGTATTTTTGAATTTAGTTTAATACAATTTTAGGTTATTTAATGTAGGCATTTACATTATTTAATGTGTGTTTTGTATATATATTTTTATGCAAATTTACTTCATTTTATGTGCATTTTTGTACATTTATTTTTTTAGAAAATTGCGTTAATTTATGTGTATTTGTATATGTTTTCTCATACAAATTTACATTATTTTATTGCTATTTTGTTTATTTATTTTGAAACGAATGAAAATAGATATAAAAAATATACATAAAAAACTAAATTTGTATTAAAATATATATACAAAATACATAATATAATGTAAATTTGTATCAAAATATTTTAATAGATGCGCATAAAATAACGTAAATTTGTTTTAAAATATACAAAATACACATTAAATAATGTAAATACGTATAAAAAAATATATACAAAACACAAATAGAATTAAAACTATACAAAATACACATGAAATGACGAAAATACGTATAAGAATATATACACAAAATACACATTAAATAATGTAAATTCGCGTCAAAATAAATAAACAAAATATCAATAAAAGAATGCGTATTTGTATGAAAATAGATATACAAAATACACATTAAATAACCTAAATTTGTATCAAACTATATACAAAAATACACAAAAATGTTTTAAATTTGTATGAAAATAAATATACAAAATACACATAAAATTAGGTAAATTTGTATTGAAATACATACACAAAATACACATAAAATAATGTAAATTTGAATGCAAATACATAAACAAATACACTCAAAATAACGTAAATTTGTATAAAAAAATATGTACAAAAAACAAATAGAATAATGTAAAATCGTATCAAAATAAATACACAGAATATTAATAAAATAATGTAAATTTGTATGAAAATAAAGAAGCAAAATACCCATAAAATAACGCATTTTTTTATTTATAAAAATATATATACAAAAATACACATCAAAAAATTAAATTTGTATTAAAATAAATATACAAAAAACACATACAATAAGGTAAATTTGTATTGAAATAGATATGCAAAATACAAATAAAACAATGTAAATTTGTTTCAAAATATATATACGAATACACATAAAATAACGTAGATTTCTATAAAAATATATATACAAAATACACATAAAATAAAGTAAATACGTATAAAAAAATGTATACAAAATACACATAAAATAATGTAAATTCGTATCAGAATAAATAAACAAAATACCAATAAAAGAATGTGTATAAATATAAATATACAAAATACACATAAAATAACGTAAATTTGTATAAAACTATATACAAAAATACACAGAAGTAATTAAATTTGTATGAAAATATATACAAAATACACACAAAATAAACTAAATTTGAATTGAAATATATATACAAAATACATGAAATAAAGTAAATTTGCATCAAAATATACATATACAAATACACAAATAATAACGTAAATTTGTATGAATATATATAAACAAAATACACATTAAATAATGTAAATACGTATAAAAAATATGTACAAAATACACATATAATCATGTAATTCGTATCAAAATAAATAAACAAAATACCAATAAAATAATATAAATTTGTATGAGTAAACGTGTATGTTGCATATTTTTTCAATACAAATTTACTTTATTATATACGCATTTTGTATGTTAATTTTAATACAAATTTAATTATTCGATGTGTATTTTTGTATCTGTATTTTTATAAACATATGCATTATTTTTGGGGCATTTTGCATCTTTATTTTCATACAAATTTACATTATTTTATTGATATTCTGCTCATTCATTTTGATACGAATTGACATTATTCTATGTGTATTTTGTATATATTTTTCATACAAATTTACGTTATTTTATGTGTATTTGTTAACATATTTTGACACAAATTTACAATATTTTATGGGTCTTTTGTATATACATTTCAAAAGAAATCTACCTAGTTTTATGTGTATTTTGTATATCTATTTTTATACAAACATAAATTATTTCTATGTATTTTTGTATATATTTTATTACAAATTTCAGTTATGTTATGTGTATTTTGTAAATTTATTTTCATTCAAATATATATTATTTTATTGGTGTTTTGTTGATTTATATTGATACGAATTTACAATATTTTATATGTACTTTGTATATATATTTTTATACGCTTTTACATTATTTAATATTTATTTTGAATATATATTTTTATAAAAATTCATGGTATTTTATGTGTATTTGTATATATATTTTCATATAAATTTACATTATTTTATGTGTATTTTGTACATATATTTTATTACAAATCTACCTTATTTTATGTTTATTTTGTATGTGTATTTTGTTTATTTATATTTATTTAAATACACATTCTTTTATTGGTATTTTGTTTATTTATTTTAATTCGAATTTACATTATTTTATGTGTATTTTGTATACATTTTTTTATACGTATTTACTTAATTTTATGTGTATTTTGTATATATATTTTTAAAGAAATCTACGTTTTTTTATTTGTATTCGTATATATATTTTGAAACAAATTTACATTGTTTTATATGTATTTTTGCATATCTCTTTCAATACAAATTTACCTTATTGTATGTGCATTTTGTATATTTATTTCAATGCAAATTTAAATATTTTATGTGTATTTTGGTATATATATTTTTATAAGAAATGCGCTATTTTATGGGAATTTTGCATCTTTATTTTCATACAAATTTACATTATTTTATTAATATTCGGTGTATTTATTTTGATACGATGTTACATTATTCTATTTGTTTTTTGTATATACTTTTTTATACATATTTACATTATTTAATGTGGATCTTGCATATATATTTTATACAAATTTATTATCTATTATCTATTTTCATACAAATACACATTCTCTTCATGATATTTTGTTTATTTATTTTGATACGAATTTACATTATTTGATATGTATTTTGTATATATATTTTTATACGTATTTACCTAATTTCATATGTATTTTGTATATATATTTCTATAGAAATCTAACTTATTTTATGTGTATTCGTATATATATTTTGAAATAAATTTACATTGTTTTATATGTATTTTTGAATATCTCTTTCAATACAAATTTACCTTACTGTATATGCATTTTGTATATTTATTTCAATACAAATTTAAATTTTTTATGTGTATTTTGATAAATATATTTTTATAAAAAATGCGATAATTTTTGAGAATTTTGCATCTTTATTTTCATACAAATTTACATTATTTTATTGATATTCTGTGTATTAATTTTGATACGATTTTACATTATTCTATTTGTTTTTTGTATATATTTTTTTATACACATTTACATTATTTAATGTGTATCTTGCATATATATTTTATACAAATTTACGTTATTTTAAGTGTATTTGTATATATATTTTCATTCAAATTTACATTATTTGATGTGTATTTTGTATATGTATTTCAATACAAATTTACCTAATTTTATATGTATTTTGTATATTTCTTTTCAAACAAATTTAAATTATTTTTGTGTATTTTTGTATATAGTTTTATACAAATTTAGGTTATTTTATGTACGCATTTACATTATTTGGTGTGTGTTTTGTATTTATTTTTATGCAATATTATACATATATTTTTATAGAAATTTGCGTTATTTGTATATGTTTTCTCATACAAATTTACATTATTTTATTGCTATTTTGTTTATTTATTTTGATCCGAATTACATGATTATATGTGTATTTTGTACATATTTTTATACGTATTTACATTACTTAATGTGTATTTTGTTTATATATTTTTAAACAAATCTACGTTATTATATGTATTTGTATAAATATTTTGATACAGATTTACATTATTTTATGTATTTTGTATGTACATTTCAATTCATATTTAGCTTATTTTAGCTGTATTTTGTATATATATTTTCATACAAATTTAATTACTTATGTGTATTTTTGTATATAGTTTTATACAAATTTACGATATTTTTTGTGTATTTTGTATATTTATGTTTATACAAATACACATTCTTTTACTGGTATTTTGTTTATTTATTTTGGTACGATTTTTATGTGTATTTTGTATTTATTTTTTTATACGTATTTACTTCATTTTATGTCTATTTTGTATATATTTTTATAGAAATCTACGTTATTTTATGTGTATTCGCATATATATTTTGAAACAAATTTACATTGTTTTATATGTATTTTTGAATATCTCTTTCAATACAAATTTACCTTACCATATATACCAAAATACACATAAAAAAATTACATTTGTATTAAAATAAATATATAAAAAAACACATACAATAAGGTAAATTTGTATTGAAATAGATATTATAAAATACATATAAAACAATGTAAATTTGTTTCAAAATATATATACGAATACACATAAAAAAACGTAGATTTCTATAAAAATATATATACAAAATACACATAAAATGAGGTAAATACGTATAAAAAAATGTATACAAAATACACATAAAATAATGTAAATTCGCATCAAAATAAATATACAAAATACCAATAAAAGAATGTGTATTTGTATAAATATAAATATACAAAATACACATAAATTAACGTAAATTTATATAAAACTATCTACAAAAATACACAGAAGTATTTTAATTTGTATGAAAAAAGATATACAAAATAAGGTAAATTCGTTTCAAATTCAATAAACAAAATTCAGATAAAAGAACGTATATTTGTAGATAAAATAAATATACAAAATACACATAAAATAACGAAAATTTGTATTAAAATATATAAAAAATAAACAAAAATAATTTCAATTTGTATGAAAATAAATAAAATTAGGTTAATTTGTATTGAAATACATATACAAAATACACATAAAATAATGTAATTTGAAAGAAAATATATAAACAAATTTGTATGAAATATATGTACAAAATACACATTAAATAATGTAAATGTGTATAAAAAAATATATACAAAACACAAATAGAATAATGTAAAATCGTATCAAAATATATACACAGAATATTAATAAAATAATGCAAACTTGTATGAAAATTAAGATGCAAAATACCTATAAAATAACGCATTTTTTATAAAATTATTGATACCAAAATACACAAAATATTTGAATTTGTATTAAAATAAATATACAAAATGCACATACAATAAGGTAGATTTGTATTGAAATAGATATGCAAAATACATATAAAATAATGTAAATTTGTTTTAAAATATATATGCGAATTCACATAAAATAACGAAGATTTCTATAAAAATACATATACAAAATACACATAAAATTAAGTAAATACGTATAAAAAATGTATACAAAATACACATAAAATAATGTAAATTCGTTTAAATGTAAATAAAAAATATTCCAATAAAAGAATGTGTATTTGTATAATTATAAATATACAAAATGCACATAAAATAACGTAAATTTATATAAAACTATATACATAAAATAACGCAAATTTCTATAAAAGTATATGTACAAAAATGAACATGAAATAAATTTGCATAAAAATATATATACAAAACACACATTAGATAATGTAAATGAGTATAAAAACATGTATAGAAAATACCTATGAAATAATCTAAATTCTTATCGAATTAAATTAAGAAAATACCAATAAAATAATGTAATTTTGGATGAAAATATATATACAAAATACACATAAAATAACCTAAATACAAATACAAATATACACATAAAATATTGTATTTTGTATATACATTTTAATTCAAATTTTGCTTATTTTATCTGTATTTTGTATATCTATTTTCATACAAATTTAATTACTTCTGTGTATTTTTGTATATAGTTTTATACAAATTTACGTTATTTTATGTGTATTTTGTATATTTATATTTATACAAATACACATTCTTTTATTGGTATTTTGTTTATTTATTTTGATACGAATTTACATTATTTTATGTGTATTTTGTATACATTTTATTATACGTATTTACTTCATTTTATGTATTTTGTATATATTTTTTATACAAATCTACGTTATTTTATGTGTATTCGTATATATTTTGAAACAAATTTACATTGTTTTATATGTATTTTGCATATCTATTTCAATACAGATTTACCTTATTGTATGTGTATTTTGTATATTTATTTTAATACAAATTAATTTTTTTCATGTGTATTTTGGTATATATATTTTTATAAAAAATGCGTTATTTAATGGGTATTTTGCACCTTTATTTTCATACAAATTTACATTGTTTTATTAATATTCTGTGTATTTATTTTGATACGATTTTACATTATTCTATTTGTGTTTTGTATATATTTTTTTATACATATTTAAATTATTTAATGTGTATTTTGTATATTTTAAAACAAATTTACGTTATTTTATGCGCATCTGTTAAAATATTTTGATACAAATTTACATTATTTTATGTATTTTGTATATATATTTCAATACAAATTTAGTTTATTTTATGTATATTTTGTATATCTATTTTCATTCGTATCAAAATAAATAAACAAAATAGCAATAAAATAATGTAAATTTGTATGAGAAAACATATACAAATACATATAAAATAAGGCAAATTTCTAAAAAATATATGTACAAAAATGCACATAAAATAAAGTAAATTTGCATAAAAATATATATGCAAAACATACATTAAATAATGTAAATGCGTACATAAAATAACCTAAATTTGTATAAAACTATATACAAAAATACACAAAAATATATATACAAAAAACAAATAGAATAATGTAAAATTGTATCAAAATAAATACACCGAATATTAATAAAATAATGTAAATTTGTATGAAAATAAAGATGCAAAATTCCCATCAAATAGCTCATTTCTTATAAAAATATATATACCAAAATACACATAAAATATTTAAATTTGTATTGAAATAAATATACAAAATGCACATACAATAAGGTAAACTTGTATTAAAAGAGATATGCAAAAATACATATAAAACAATGTAAGTTTGTTTCAAAATATATATACGAATACACATAAAATAACGTAGATTTCTATAAAAATATATATTCAAAATACACATAAAATTAAGTAAATACGTATAAAAAAATGTAAACAAAATACACATAAAATAATGTAAATTCGAAACAAAATAAATAAACAAAATACCAATAAAAGAATGTGTATTTGTATAAATATAAATGTTCAAAATACACATACAAATAAACATAAAATAAGGTAAATTTGTAATGAAATATTTGTACAAAATACACATAAAATAATGTAAATTTATATGAAAATATATATACAAATACACATAAAATACCATGAATTTGTATAAAATTATATATTCAAAATAAATATTAAATAATGTAAATGCGTATAAAAATATATATACAAAGTACATATAAAATAATGTAAACTCGTATCAATATAAATCAACAAAATACCAATAAGATAATATATATATGAATGAAAATAGATTTTCAAAATACACATAACATAACTAAAATTTGTATTGAAATATATACAAAAATACATTAAAATAATTTGAGTTTGTATGAAAATAGATATCTAAAATACACATAAAACTAGGTAAATTTCTTTTGAAATATATATACAAAATACCCATGAAATATTGTAAATTTGTGTCAAAATATATAAACAAATACACATAAAATAACTTAAAATAACGTAAATATGTATCAAATATATATACAAAAAACACATTAAATAATGTAAATATGTATGAAAAAATATATACAAAACACAAATAAAATAATGTAAAATCGTATCAAAATAAATACAGAAAATATTAATAAAATAATGTAAATTTGTATGAAAATTAAGATGCAAAATACCCATAAAATAACGCATTTTTTATAAAAATATATATACGAAAAAACATAAAATATTTGATTTTGTATTAAAATAAATAGATATACAAAATACATAAAATAATGTAAATTTGTATCAAAATACTTATACAAATACACATATAATAACGTAAATTTGTAAAAAAATATATAAACAAAATACACATTAAATAATGTAAATACGTTTAAAAAAATGTACAAAATACACAAATAATCATGTAATTCCTATCAAAATAAATAGCCAAAATACCAATAAAATAATGTAAATTTCTATGAGAAAACATATACAAAATACACATAAATAACGCAAATATCAATAAAAATATATATAATATAATATATTTTATACATATTTAAAATATTTAATGTATTTTGTATATATATTTTATCCAAATTTACGTTATTTTATATGTATTTGTTTATATATTTTCATACAAATTTACATTATTTTAAGTGAGTTTTGTATATGTATTTCAATACAAATTTGCCTAACTTTACGTGTATTTTCATATCTATTTTCAAACAAATTTAAATTATTTATGTGTATTTTTGTATATATTTTTATACAAATATTAGTTATTTTATTTGTTTTTTGTATATATATTTTCCACAAATATACATTCTTTTATTGGAATTTTGTGTATTTAATTTTTTACGAATTTACATTATTTTATGTGTATTTTGTATATATATTTTTCTACGTATTTAAATTGTTTTATGTGTATTTTATATATACATTTTCATAAAAATTTACGTTATTTTATTGTGTGTATTCGTATATATTTTGAAACAAATTTTATACAAATTCATGTTATTTTATGTGTATTTGCATATATATTTTCATACAAATTTATATTATTTTATGTGTATTCTTACAAATATTTATTACAAATTTACCTTATTTTATGTTTATTTTGTATATTTATTTCATTCAATTTTAAATTATTTAATGTGTATTTTTGTATTTGTATTTAGGTTATCTTAGATTATCTTTAGGTTACCTTATTTTATGTTTATTTTGTATATTTATTTCATTCAATTTTAAATTATTTTATGTGTATATTTGTATTTGTATTTAGGTTATTTTATGTGTATTTTGTATATATATTTTCGTCCAAAATTTCATTATTTTATTGGTATTTTCTTAATTTAATTCGATACGAATTTAGATTATTTCATAGGTATTTTGTATACATATTTTTATACTCATTTACATTATCTAAAGTGTGTTTTGTATATATATTTTTATGCAAATTTATTTTGTTCTTTTTTGTACATATATTTTTATAGAAATTTGCGTTATTTAATGTATATAGTTTTATATAAATTTACGTTATTTTATGTGCATTTTGTATATTTATATTTATACAAATACACATTCATTTATTGGTATATTGTTTATTTACATTTATACGAATTTACATTATTTTATGTGTATTTTGTATACATTTTTTTATTCGTATTTACTTAATATTATGTGTATTTTGTATATGTATTTTTATAGAAATCTACGTTATTTTATGTGTATTCTTATATATATTTCGAAAAAAAATTACATTATTTTATATGTATTTTGCATATCTATTTCAATACAAATTTACCTTATTGTATGTGCATTTTGTATATTTATTTTAATACAAATTCAAATATTTTATGTGTATTTTGGTATCAATAATTTTATAAAAAAAGCGCTATTTTATAGGTATTTTGCTTCTTAATTTTTATACAAATTTACATTATTTTATTAATATTCTGTGTATATATTTTGATACGATTTTCCATTATTCTATTTGTGTTTTGTATATATTTTTTTATACATATTTACATTATTTAATGTGTATTTTAAATATATATTTCATACAAATTTACGTTATTATATGTATATTTGTTTATATATTTTCTTTCAAATTTACATTATTTTAAGTGTATTTTGTATATGTATTTCAATACAAATTAACATAATTTTATGTGTTTTTTGTATAATTCTTTTCACACAAATTTAAATTATTTTTGTGTATTTTTGTATATAGTTTTTTTTACAAATTTAGGTTATTTTATGTACGCATTTACATTATTTAATGTGTGTTTTGTATATATATTTTTATCCAAAGTTACTTTATTTTACGTTTATTTTTGGACATATATTTTTATAGAAATTAGCGTTATTTTATATGTATTTGTATATGTTTTCTCATTCAAATTTCATTATTTTATTGATATTGTGTTTATTTAGTTTGATACGAATTACATGATTATATGTGTATTTTGTACATATTTTTTATACGTATTTACATAACTTAATCTGTATTTTGTTTATATATTTTTAAACAAATTTACGTTATTATATATATTTTTATAAATATTTTGATACAAATTTACATTATTTTATGTATTTTGTATATACATTTCAATTCAAATTTAGCTTATTTTATCTGTATTTTGTATATCTATTTTCATACGAATTTAATTACTTCTGTGTATTTTTGTATATAGTTTTATACAAATTTACGTTATTTTATGTGTATTTTGTATATTTATTTTTATACAAATACACATTCTTTTATTGGTATTTAGTTTATTTATTTTGATACGAATTTACATTATTTTATGTGTATTTTGTATACATTTACTTATACGTATTTACTTCATTTTATGTTTATTTTGTATATATATTTTTATACAAATCTACGTTATTTTATGTGTATTCGTATATATATTTTGAAACAAATTTACATTGTTTTATATGTATTTTGCATATCTATTCCAATACAGATTTACCTTATTGTATGTGTATTTTGTAAATTTATTTTAATACAAATTAATTTTTTCATGTGTATTTTGGTATATATACTTTTATAAAAAAAATGCGTTATTTAATGGGTATTTTGCATCTTTAGTTTCATACAAATTTACTTTGTTTTATTAATATTCTGTGTATTTATTTTGATACGATTTTATATTATTCTATTTGTGTTTTGTATATATATTTTTTATACATATTTATATTATTTAATGTGTATTTTGTATATTTTAAAACAAATTTACGTTATTTTATGCGCATCTGTTAAAATATTTTGATACAAATTTAGTTTATCTTGTATATTTTGTATATCTATTTTCATTCGTATGAAAATAAATAAACAAAATAGCAATAATATAATGTAAATTTGTATGAGAAAACATATACAAATACACATAAAATAACGCAAATTTCTAAAAAAATATATGGACAAAAATGCACATGAAATAAAGAAAATTTGCATAAAAATATATATACAAAACACACATTAAATAATGTAAATGCTTACATAAAATAACCTAAATTTGTATAAAACTATATACAAAAATACACAAAAATATTTAAAATTTGTATGAAAAGAAATATACAAAATACACATAAAATTTAGTAAATTTGTATAGAAATACATATACAAAATACACATAAAATAATGTAAATTTGAATGAAAATATATAAACAAATACACTTAAAATAACGTAAATTTGTATAAAATATATATGCAAGATACACATTAAATAATGTAAATGTGTATAAAAAAATATATACAAAAAAGAAATAGAATAATGTAAAATCATATCAATATAAATACACAGAATATCAATAAAATAATGTAAATTTGTGTGAAAAGAAAGATGCAAAATACCCATAAAATAGCGCATTTTTTATAAAAATATATATACCAAAATACACATAAAATATTTAAATTTGTATTGAAATAAATATACAAAATGCATATACAGTAAGGTAAATATGTATAGAAAGAGATATTTAAAAATACATATAAAACAAAGTAAATTTGTTTCAAAATATATATACAAAATACACATGAAATTATTTAAATACGAATAAAAATATATATACAAAATACATATCTAGGTAAATTCGTGGCAAAATAAATTAACAAATATCTTGAAAAGAATGTGTATTTGTATGAAAATAAATAATAGATAATAAATTTGTATGAAATATATATGCAAGATACACATTAAATAATGTAAATATGTATAAAAAAAATATATACAAAAAACAAATAGAATAATATGAAATCGTATCAAAATAAATACACCGAATATTAATAAAATAATGTAAATTTGTATGAAAATAAAGATGCAAAACTCCCATCAAATAGCGCATTTCTTATAAAAATATATAGACCAAAATCCACATAAAATATTTAAATTTGTATTGAAATAAATATACAAAATGCACATACAATAAGATAAACTTTTATTGAAAGAGATATGCAGAAATACATACAAAACAATGTAAATTTGTTTCAAAATATATATACGAATACACATAAAATAACGTAGATTTCTATAAAAATATATATTCAAAATACACATGAATTAAGTAAATACGTATAAAAAAATGTAAACAAAATACACATAAAATAATGTAAAATTGTTTCAAAAAAAATAAACAGAATATAAATAAAATAATGTAAATTTGTATGAAAATAAAAATGCAAAATACCCATAAAATAGAGCATATTTTTTATAAAAATACATATACAAAAATACACATAGAATAATTAAATTTGTATTAAAATTAATATACAAAATGCACGTACAATAAGGTAAATTTCTATTGAAAAAATATGCAAAATACATATAAAACAGTGTAAATTTGTTTCAAAATATATATACGAATACACATAAAATAACATAGATTTCTAGAGAAATATATATACAAAATACACATGAAATGATGTAAATACGTATAAAAATATATATATACAAAATACACATTAAATAATGTAAATTCGCGTCAAATACATAAACATAAATGCAATAAAGAATGTATTTGTATGAATATATATATTAATACAAATAAAATTTATGTATATTTTGTATATCTATTTTAATATCAAAATAAATAAACAAAATACAATAAAATAATTTAAATTTGTATGAGAAAACATATACAAATACACATAAAATAATGTAATTTGTAAAAAATATATGTACAAAATACACATAAAATAATGTAAATTTGAATGAAAATATATATACAAATACACTTAAATAACGTAAATTTGTATAAAATATATATTATAAAATATATACAAAAATATAAAAAAAATATATACAAAACACATATAGAATAATGTAAAATCGTATCAAAATAAATACACAGAACATTATTAAAAAATGTATATTTGAATGAAAATTAAGATGCAAAATACCCTTAAAAAAACGCTTTTTTTTTTAAATATATATACCAAAACACACATAAAATATTTGAATTTGTATTAAAATAAATATACAAAATGCACATACAATAAGGTAAATTTGTATTGAAATAGATATGCAAAATACATATAAAACAACGAAGATTTCTATAAAAATATATATACAAAATACACATAAAATGAAGTAAATACGTATAAAAATGTATACAAATACACATAAAATAATGTAAATTGTATCAAAATAAATAAACAAAATACTAATAAAAGAATGTATATGTATTTATTTTAATACAAAATCAAATATTTTATGTTTTTTGTATATATATTTTTATAAAAATGAGTTATTTTATGTGTATTTTGTATATTAATTTTCATACAAATTTACATTATTTTATTAATATTTTGTATTTATTTTCATACAATTTTACATTATTTTATTTGTGTTTTGTATATATTTTTTATACATATTTACATTATTTTATGTGTTTTGTATATATATTTATACATATTTACGTTATTTTACATTATTTTATGTGTATTTTGTATATATTTTTATACAAATTTACATTATTTTATGTGTATTTTTATATATATTTCAAAACAAATTTACCTTTTATGTGTATTTTGTATATTTATTTTGATACAAATTTACATTATTTTTATGTATTTTGTATATATTTCAATACAAATTTACCTTATTTGATATGTATTTTATATATTTATTTTAATTCAAATTTATATTATTTTAGGTGTCTTTTGTATATATATTGATACAAATTTACATTATTTTATATGTATTTTGTATATATTTTTATACAAATTTACATTATTTTACATTTATTTTGTATATATCAATTTTATTATTTATATATTTTGTATATATATTTATATTATTTACATTATTTATGTATATTTTATATATATTTTATACAAATTTATATGTGTATTTGTATATTTATATTTATACAAATACATTCTTTTATTGATATTTTGTTTATTTATTTTGACACGAATTTACATTATTTTATGTGTATTTTGTATACATTTTTATACGTATTTACTTCATTTTATGTATTTTTGTATATATTTTATAGAAATCTACGTTATTTTATGTGTATTCTATATATATTTTGAAACAAATTTACATTGTTTTATATGTATTTTGCATATCTCTTTCAATACAAATTTACCTTATTGTATATGCATTTTGTATATTTATTTCAATACAAATTAACGTTATTTATGCATCTGTTAAAATATTTTGATACAAATTTACATTATTTATTTTATGTATTTTATATATATTTTAATACAAATTTATTTGTATATATTTTTATACAAAATACACAAAATATTTAATGTGTATCTTGCATATATATTTTATACAAATTTACATAATTTAAGTGTATTTGTTTATATATTTTCAAAATCTATATTAAATAATGTAAATTTGTATTAAAATATATATACAAATTTAAATAATGTAAATGTATAAAATATATTTCAAACAAATTTAAATTATTTTGTGTATAAAAAATATATATACAAAAATAGGTTATTTTATGTACGCATTCAAATTAAATAGTGTGAATATTAATAAAATATTTTATGTAAATTTGTATGAAAATAAAGATGCAAAATGCCCATAAAATAACGGATATTTGCTTAAAAATATATATACAAAAAGACACATAAAATAATTAAATTTGTATTACAATAAATATATAAAATGCACATACAATAAGGTAAATTTGTATTGAAATAGATATGCAAAATACATATAAAACAATGTAAATTTGTTTCAAAATATATATACGAATACATATAAAATAACGTAGATTTCTATAGAAATATATATACAAAATACACATGAAATGATGTAAATACGTATAAAAATATATATACAAAATACACATTAAATAATGTAAATTGTGTCAAAATAAATAAGGAAAATATCATAAAAAGAATGTATTTGTATGAAGATACATGTACAAAATACACATAAAATAACGTAAATTTGTATAAAACTATATATATAAATACACAAAAATAAATTAAATTTGTATGAAAATAAATATACAAAATACACATAAAATTAGGTAAATTTTTATAGAAATACATATACAAAATACACATAAAATAATGTAAATTTGAATGAAAATATATAAACAAATACACTTAACGTAAATTTGTATAAAATATATATACAAAATACTCATTAAATAATGTAAATATGTATAAAAAATATATATACAAAACACAAATAGAATAATGTAAAATCGTATCATAATAAATACACAGAATGTAAATAAAATAGTGTGTATTTGTATGAAAATAAATGCAAAATACCCATAAAATAACATTTTTTATAAATATACAAAATACACATAAAATAATGTAAATATATATGAATATATATATATATATATATATATATATATATATATATATATATATATATATATATATATATATATATATATATATATATAAATATATATATACAAAATATACATTAAATAATGTAAATTCGCGTCAAAATAAATAAAAAAATATCAATAAAAGAATGTGTATTTGTATGAAAATAAATATACAAAATACACATAAGATAACATAAATTTGTATAAAACTATATAAAAAAATACACAAAAATAATTTAAATTTGTATGAAAATAAATATACAAAATACACATAAAATTAGGTAAATTTGTATTGAAATATATATACAAAATACACATAAAATAATGTGAATTTGAATGAAAATACATAAACAAATACACTTAAAATAACGTAAATTTGTATCAAATATGTATACAAAAAAAACATTAAATAATGTAAATATGAATAAAAAAATATATACAAAACACAAATAAAATAATGTAAAATCGTATCAAAATAAATACAGAAAATATTAATAAAATAATGTAAATTTGTATGAAGATTAAGATGCAAAATACCCATAAAATAATGCATTTTTTATAAAAATATATATACGAAAAAACATAAAATATTTGATTTTGTATTAAAATAAATAGATATACAAAATACACATAAAATAAGCTAAATTTGAAATATATATTTACAAAATACATAAAATAATGTTTCTATCAAAATACCTATACTAATACATACACATATAACGTAAATTTGTATTAAAATATATAAACAAAATACATTAAATAATGTAAATACGCAAAAAATGTAAAAATTAAATAATCATGTAATTCGTATCAAATAAATAGACAAAATAGCAATAAAATAATGTAAATTTCTATGAGAAAATATATACAAAATACATAAATAACGCAAATATCAATAAAATATATAAAATATAATATATTTTATACATATTTAAAATATTTAATGTATATTTTGTATATATATTTTATCCAAATTTACGTGATTTTATATGTATTTGTTTATATATTTTCATACAAATTTACATTATTTTATGTGAGTTTTGTATATGTATTTCAATACAAATTTGCCTAACTTTATGTGTATTTTGCATATATATTTTCAAACAAATTTAAATTATTTTGTGTATTTTTATATATTTTATACAAATTTTAGTTATTTTATTTGTTTTTTGTATATATTTTCCTACAAATATACATTCTTTTATTGGAATTTTGTGTATTTAATTTTACGAATTTACATTATTTTATGTATTTTGTATATATATTTTCTACTTATTTAAACTATTTTATGTGTATTTTATATATACATTTTCATAAAATTTACGTTATTTTATTGTGTATTCGTATATATTTTGAAACAAATTTTATACAAATTCATGTTATTTTATGTGTATTTGTATATATATTTTCATACAAATTGATATTATTTTATGTGTATTCTTACATATATTTTATTACAAATTTACCTAATTTTATGTTTATTTTGTATATTTATTTCATTCAATTTTAAATTATTTAATGTGTATATTTGTATTTGTATTTAGGTTATTTTATGTGTGTTTTCTATATATATTTTCATCCAAAATTACATTATTTTATTGTTATTTTCTTAATTTAACTCGATACGAATTTTGTATAGATATTTTTATACTCATTTACTTTATCTAATGTGTGTTTTGTATATATTTTTTTATGCAAACTAATTTTATGTGCATTTTTGTATATGGTTTTATATAAATTTACGTTATTTTATGTGTATTTTGTATATTTATATTTATACAAATACACATTCTTTTATTGGTATTTTTTATGCGAATTTACATTATTTTATGTGTATTTTCTATACATTTTTTTATACGTATTTACTTCATTTTATGTGTATTTAGTATATATATTTTTATAGAAATCTACGTTCTTTTATGTGTATTCGTATACGTATTTTAAAACAAATTTACAATGTTTTATATGTATTTTGCATATCTATTTCAATACAAATTTACCTTATTGTATGTGTTTTTTATATATTTATTTTAATACAAATTTAATTTTTTTATGTGTATTTTGGTATACATTTTTTTATAAATAAAAAGAATGCGGTATTTTATGGGTATTTTGCCTCTTTATTTTCATACAAATTTACATTATTTTATTAATATTCTGTGTATTTATTTTGATACGATTTTACATTATTCTATTTGTGTTTTGTATATATTTTTTATACAAATTTACGTTATTTTAAGTGTATTTGTTTATGTATTTTCATTCAAATTTATATTATTTTATGTGTATTTTGTATATGTATTTCAATACAAATTTACCTAATTTTATGTGTACAAATATACACAAAATAATTTAAAATTGAATGAAATAAATATACAAAATAAACATAAATAAGGTAAATTTGAAATGAAATATATGTACAAAATACACATAAAATAATATAAATTTGTATGAAAATATAAATACAAATACACATAAAATAACATGAATTAGTATAAAAATATTATTCAAAATAAACATTAAATAATGTATAAAAATATATATACACAATAAAGTAAATTTGTATTGAAATAGATATGCAAAATACACATAAATAATGTAAATTTGTATTAAAATATATATACGAATACACCTAAAATAGAGTAAATTTCTATGAAAATATACATACACAATACATATCAAATGATTTAAATAAGTATAAAAATTGATATATCAAATACACCTAAAATAATGTAAATTCGTATCAAAATAAATAAACAAAATTCCGATAAAAAACATATATATGTAGGAAAATAAATACCGAAAATACACAAAATAACGAAAATTTGTATAAAAATATATACAAAAAAAACAAAAATAATATCAATTTGTATGAAAATAGATATACAAAATACACATATAATTAGTTAAATTTGTATTTAAATACATGTACAAAATACACGTAAAATTATGTAAATTTGTATGAAATGAAAACAAATACACATAAAATAACGTACATTTGTATAAAATATATATACTAAATACACATAGAATAATGTAAAATCGTATCAAAATAAGTACAAAGAATATCAATAAAATAATATAAATTTGTATGAAAATAAAGATGCAAAATACCCATAATATAAAGCATATTTTTTTTAAAAATACTTATACAAAAATAGACATAGAATAATTAAATTTGTATTAAAATTAATATACAAAAATGCATATACAATAAGGTTAATTTGTATTGAAAAAATACGCAAAATACACATAAACAAGTGTAAATTTGTTTCAGAAAATATATACGAATACACATAAAATAACGTTGATTTCTATAGGAATATATATACAAAATACACATGAGATGATGTAAATACGTATAAAAATATATATACAAAATACACATTAAATAATGTAAATTCGCGTCAAAATAAATAAACAAAATATCAATAAAAGAAAGTGTATTTGTATGAAAATAGATATACAAAATACACATAAAATAACCTAAATTTGCATCAAACTATATACAAAAATACACAAAAATATTTTAAATTTGTATGAAAATAAATATACAAAATACACATAAAATTAGGTAAATTTGTATTGAAATACATATACAAATTACACATAAAATAATGTAAATTTGAATGAAAATACATAAACAAATATACTTAAAATAACGTAAATTTGTATAAAAAAATATATACAAAACACAAATAGAATAATGTAAAATCGTATCAAAATAAATACACAGAATATTAATAAAATAATGTAAATTTGTATGAAAATAAAGAGGCAAAATACCCTTAAAATACCGCATTTTTTTTATTTATAAAAAATGTATACCAAAATACACTTAAAAAAATATAATTTATTTTAAAATAAATACATAAAAAACACATACAATAAGGTAAATTTGTATTGAAATAGATATGCAAAATACATATAAAACAATGTAAATTTGTTTTAAAATATGTATACGAATACACTTAAAATAACGTAGATTTCTATAAAAATATATATACAAAATACACATAAAATGAAGTAAATACGTATAAAAAATGTATACAAAAAACACATAAAATAATGTAAATTCGTATAAAAAAAATACCAATAAAAGAATCTGTATTTGTATAAATATAAATATACAAAATAAACATAAAATAACGTAAATTTATATAAAACTATATACAAAAATACACAGAAGTAATTAAATTTGTATGAAAATAGATATACAAAATAAGGTAAACTCGTATTAAATTCAATAAACAAAATTCAGATAAGAGAACGTATATTTGCAGAGAAATAAATACACAAAATACACATAAAATAACGAAAATTTGTATGAAAATATATACAAAAATAAACAAAAATAATTTCAATTTGTATGAAAATAGATATACAAAATACACATATAATTAGTTAAATTTGTCTTTAAATACATGTACAAATTTAATGTGTATTTATATATATATATATATATATATATATATATATATATATATATATATATATATATATATATATATATATATATATATATATATATATATATATATATATATATATATATATATATATATATATATATATATATATATATATATATATATATATATATATATATATATTTATATTTATATACATCATTTGATGTGTATTTTGTATATATATTTCTATAGAAATCTACGTTGATTTATGAGTATTCGTATATAGATTTTGAAATAAATTTACACTGTTTTATGTGTATTTTGCTTATTTTTTCAATACAAATTTACCTTATTGTATATGCATTTTGTATATTAATTTTAATACAAATTTAATTATGCTATGTGTATTTTTGTATATGTATTTTTATAAAAATATGCTTTATTTTATGGGTATTTTGCATTTTGATTTTCATACAAATTTACATTATTTTATTTATATTCTGTTTTTTTATTTTATTAATATTCGGTGTATTTATTTTGATACGATTTCACATTATTCTATTTGTTTTTTGTATATATATATTTTTTATACATATTTACATTATTTAATGTGTATCTTGCATATATATTTCATACAAATTTATTATCTATTATTTATTTTCATACAAATACACATTCTTTTCATGGTATTTTGTTTATTTATTTTGACACGAATTTACCTAGATATGTATTTTGTATATATATTTTTATACGTATTTAAATAATTTCATGTGTATTTTGTATATATATTTCTATAGAAATCTACGTTATTTTATGTGTATTCGTATATATATTTTGAAACAAATTTACTTTGTTTTATATGTATTTTTGAATATCTCTTTCAATACATATTTACCTTACTGTATATGCATTTTGTATATTTCAATACAAATTTAAATATTTTATGTGTATTTTTGTATATATATTTTTATAAAAAATGCGCTATTTTATGGGAATTTTGCATCTTTCTTTTCATAAAAATTTACATTATTTTATTGATATTCTGTGTATTTATATTGATAGCATTTTACATTATTCTATTTCTTTTTTGTATAAATTTTTTTATACACATTTACATTATTTAATGTGTATCTTGCATATATATTTTATACAAATTTACGTTATTTTAAGTGTATTTGTTTATATATTTTCATTCAAATTTACATTATTTTATGTGTATTTTGTATATGTATTTCAATACAAATTTACCTAATTTTATGTGTATTTTGTATATTTCTTTTTATACAAATTTTAAATATTTTTGTGTATTTTTGTATATAGTTTTATACAAATTTAGGTTATTTTATGTACGCATTTACATTATTTAATGTGTGTTTTGTATGTGTATTTTTATGCAAATTTACTTTATTTTATGTGCATTTTTGTACATATATTTTTTTAGAAATTTGCGTTATTTAATGTGTATTTGTATATTTTTTCTCATACAGATTTACATTATTTTATTGCTATTTTGTTTATTTATTTTGATTCGAATGAAAATAGATATAGAAAATATTCATAAAATTAACAAAATTTGTATTGAAATATATATACAAAATACATAAAATAATGTAAATTTGTATCAAAATATTTTAACAGATGCGCATAAAATAACGTAAATTTGTTTTAAAATATACAAAATACACATTAAATAATGTAAATATGTATAAAAAAATATATACAAAAACAAATAGAATAATATAAAATCGTATCAAAATAAATACACAGAATATTAATAAAACAATGTAAATTTGTATGAAAATAAAGATGCAAAATACCCATTAAATAACGCATTTTATATAAAAATATATATATACCAAAATACACATGAAAAAATGAATTTGTATTAAAATAAATATACAAAATACACATACAATAAGGTAAATCTGTATTGAAATATATATGCAAAATACATATAAAACAATGTAAATTTGTTTCAAAATATATATACGTATACACATAAAACGAAGTAGATTTGTATAAAAATGTATATACAAAATACACATAAAATGAAGTAAATACGTATAAGAAAATGTATACAAAATACACATAAAATAATGTAAATTCGTATCAAAATAAATAAACAAAATACCAATAAAAGAATGTGTATTTGTATAAATATAAATATACAAAATACACATAAAATAACGTAAATTTGTATAAAACTATATACAAAAATACAGAGAAGTAATTAAATTCGTATGAAAATAGATATACAAAATACAGAACAAATAAGCTAAATTTGAATTGAAATGTATATACGAAATACAATATTTTATGTGTATATTTGTATTTGTATTTAGGTTATTTTATGTGTATTTTGTATATATATTTTCATCCAAAATAACATTATTTTATTGGTATTTTCTTAATTTAATTCGATACGAATTTAGATTATTTCATAGGTATTTTCTATACTTATTTTTATACTCTTTTACATTATCTAATGTGTGTTTTGTATATATATTTTTATGCAAATTTATTTTATGTTAATTTTTGTACATATATTTTTATAGAAATTTGCGTTATTTTATGTATATAGTTTTATATAAATTTACGTTATTTTATGTGCATTTTGTATATTTATATTTATACAAATACACATTCTTTTATTGGTATATTGTTTATTTACATTTATACGAATTTACATTATTTTATGTGTATTTTGTATACATTTTTTTATACGTATTTACTTAATTTTATGTGTATTTTGTATATGCATTTTTATAGAAATCTACGTTATTTTATGTGTATTCGTATATATATTTTGAAACAAATTTACATTATTTTATATGTATTTTGCATATCTATTTCAATACAAATTTACATTATTGTATGTGGATTTTGTATATTTATTTTAATACAAATTGAAATATTTTATGTGTATTTTGGTATCAATAATTTTATAAAAAATGCGTTATTTTATAGGTATTTTGTATCTTAATTTTCATACAAATTTGCATTATTTTATTAATATTCTGTGTATATATTTTGATACGATTTTACATTATTCTATTTGTGTTTTGTATATATTTTTTTATACATATTTACATTATTTAATTTATATTTTGTACATATATTTCATACAAATTTACGTTATTATATGTATATTTGTTTATATATTTTCTTTCAAATTTACATTATTTTATGTGTATTTTGTATATGTATTTCAATACAAATTAACCTAATTTTATTTATTTTAATACAAATTGAAATTATTTTTGTTTATTTTTTTATATATTTTCATACAAATTTTCGTTATTTTATGTGTATTTTGTATATTTATTTTTTCTACAAATATACGTTCTTTTATCTGAATTTTGTTTATTGAATTTGAAACGAATTTACCTTATTTTGTATATCTATTTTCATACAAATTAAAATACTTCTGTGTATTTTTGTATATAGTTTTATATAAATTTACGTTATTTTATGTGTATTTTGTATATTTATATTTATACAAATACACATTCTTTTATTGGTATTATATATATTTATTTTGATGCGAATTTACATTATTTTATGTGTATTTTGTATACATTTTTTTATACGTATTTACTTCATTTTATGTGTATTTTGTAGATATATTTTTATAGAAATCTACGTTATTTTATGTGTATTCGTATATATATTTTGAAACAAATTTACATTGTTTTATATGTATTTTGCATATCTATTTCAATACAAATTTACCTTATTGTATGTGTTTTTTATATATTTATTTTAATACAAATTTAATTTTTTTATGTGTATTTTGGTATATATGGTAAGGTAAATTTGTATTGAGAGATATTCAAAAATACATATATAACAATGTAAATTTGTTTCAAAATATATATACGAATACATAAAATAACGTAGATTTCTATAAAATATATACAAAATACATATAAAATGAAGTAAATACGTATAAAAAAATGAATACAAAATACACATAAAAATCGTATCAAAATAAATATACAAAATACCAGTAAAAGAATGTGTATTTGTATAAATATAAATATACAAAATACACAAAAAATATCGTAAATTTGTATAAAACTATATACAAAAATACACAGAAGTAATTAAATTTGTATGAAAATATATATACAAAATACAGCTAAAATAAGCTAAATTTGAATTGAAATGTACATACAAAATACATAAAATAATGTAAATCTGTATCAAAATATTTATACAAATACATATAATAACGTAGATTTGTTTGAAAATAATTAAACAAAATACACATTAAGTAATGTAAATACGTATAAAAAATATGTACAAAATACATATATAATCATGTAATTCGTATCAAAATAAATAAACAAAATAGCAATAAAATAATGTAAATTTGTATGAGAAAACATATACAAATAACGCAAAATTCTATAAAAATATATGTACAAAAATGCACATAAAATAAAGTAAATTTGCATAAAAATATATATACAAAACACACACTAAATAATGTAAATGCGTACATAAAATAACCTATATTTGTATAAAACTATATACAAAAATACATAAAAATAATTTAAATTTGTTTGAAAAGAAATATACAAAATACACATAAAATTAGGTAAATTTGTATTGAAATATATATACAAAATACACATCAAATAATGTAAATTTGAATGAAAATACATAAACAAATACACTTAAAATAACGTAAATTTGTTTAAAATATATATGCAAGATACACATTAAATAATGTAAATGTGTATAAAAAAATATGTACAAAAAACAAATAGAATAAAGTAAAATCGTATCAAAATAAATACATAGAATATCAATAAAATAATGTAAATTTGTATGAAAATAAAGATGCAAAATTCCCAAAAATTATCGCATTTTTTATAAAAATATATTTACCAAAATACACATAAAATATTTAAATTTGTATTCAAATAAATATACAAAATGCATATACAGTAAGGTAAATTTGTATTGAAAGAGATACTCAAAAATACATATAAAACAATGTAAATTTGTTTCAAAATATATATACGAATACACATAAAATAAAGGAGATTTCTATAGAAATATATATACAAAATACATATGAAATTATGTAAATACGTATAAAAATATATATACAAAATACATATCAAATAATGTAGATTCGTGTCAAAATAAGTAAACAAAATATCATGAAAAGAATGTGTATTTGTATGAAAATAGATAATAGATAATAAATTTGTATAAAATATATATGCAAGATACACATTAAATAATGTGAATATGTATAAAAAAAGTATATACAAAAAACAAATAGAATAATGTAACATCGTATCAAAATAAATACACCGAATATTAATAAAATAATGTAAATTTGTATGAAAATAAAGACGCAAAATTCTCATAAAATAGCGCATTTCTTATAAAAATATATATACCAAAATACACATAAAATATTTAAATCTGCATTGAAATAAATATACAAAATGCACATATAATAAGGTAAATTTGTATTGAAAGAGATATGCAAAAATACATATAAAACAATGTAAATTTGTTTCAAAATACATATATGCGAATACAAATAAAAAAACGTAGATTTCTATAAAATATATATAAAAAATACACATAAAATTAAGTAAATACGTATAAAAAAATGTATACAAAATACACATAAAATAATTTAAATTCGAGTTAAAATAAATAAACAAAATACCAATAAAAGAATGTGTATTTGGATAAATATAAATATAGAAAATACACATACAAAATAAACATAACATAAGGTAGATTTGTAATAAAATATATGTACAAAATACACATAAAATAATGTAAATTTACATGAAAATATACACACAAATACACATAAAATACCATGAATTTGTATAAAAATATATATTCAAAATAAATATTAAATAATGTAAAAGCGTATAAAATATATATACAAAGTACATATAAAATAATGTAAATTCGTATCAATATAAATCAACAAAACACCAATGAAATAATATATATTTGAATGAAAATAAATTTACAAAATACACATAACATAACTAAAATTTGTATTAAAATATATACAAAAATACATAGAAATAATTTGAGTTTGTATGAAAATAGATATACAAAATACACATAAAACTAGGTAAATTTCTTTTGAAATGTATATACAAAATACCCATAAAATATTGTAAATTTGTGTCAACACAATAAAATAACGTAAATTTTTATGAAAATATATATAAAAAATACACATAGAATAATGTCAATTCGTATCAAAATGAATGAGCAGAATATCAATAAAATAATATAAATTTGTATGAAAATAAAGATGCAAAATACCCAAAAAAATAAAGCAAATGTTTATAGAAATACAGATACAAAAATACACATCGAATAATTAAATTTGTATTAAAATTAATATACAAAATGCGTCTATAATAAGGTAAATTTGTATTGAAAAAATATGCAACATACACGTTTACTCATACAAATTTATATTATTTTATTGGTATTTTGTTTATTTATTTTGATACGAATTACATGATTATATATGTATTTTGTACATATTTTTTTTATACGTATTAACATTATTTAATGTGTATTTTGTTTATATATTTTCACACAAATTTACGTTATTATATGTGTATTTGTATAAATATTTTGATACAAATTTACTTTATTTCATGTATTTTGTATATATATTTCAATTCAAATTTAGCTTATTTTGTGTGTATTTTGTAAAACAATGTAAATTTGTTTCAAAATATATATACGAATACAAATAAAAAAACGTAGATTTCTATAAAAATATATATACATAATACACATAAAATTAAGTAAATACGTATAAAAAAATGTATACAAAAAACACATACAATAATGTAAATTCGAATTAAAATACATAAACAAAATACCAATAAAAGAATGTGTATTTGGATAAATATAAATATACAAAATACACAAACAAAATAAACATAAAATAAGGTAGATTTGTGAAAAATATTAAATACATAAAATAATGTAAATTTATATAAAAATATATATACAAATACACATAAAATACCATGAATTTGTATAAAAATATATATTCAAAATAAATATTAAATAATGTAAAAGCGTATAAAAATATATATACAAAGTACATATAAAATAATTGAAATTCGTATCAATATAAATCAACAAAACACCAATAAAATAATATATATTTGAATGAAAATAAATTTACAAAATACACATAACATAACTAAAATTACATGATTATATGTGTATTTTGTACATATTTTTTTATACGTATTTACATTATTTAATGTGTATTTTGTTTATATATTTTCATACAAATTTACGTTATTATATGTGTATTTGTATAAATATTTTGATACAAATTTACTTTATTTCATGTATTTTGTATATATATTTCAATTCAAATTTAGTTTATTTTGTGTGTATTTTGTATATATTTTCATACAAATTTAATTACTTCTGTGTATTTTTGAATATAGTTTTATATAAATTTATTTATTTATTTATTTATTTATTTATTTTATGTGTATTTTGTATATTTATATTTATACAAATACACATTCTCTTATTGGTATTTTGTTTATTTATTTTAATACAAATTTACATTATTTTATGTGTATTTTGTGTATGTATTTCAATACAAATTTACCTAATTTTATGTGTATTTTGTATAATTATTTTCATACAAATTTAAAATATTTTGTGTATTTTTGTATATAGTTTCATACAAATATAGGTTATTTTATGTGTATTTTGTTTATCTATTTTCATACAAATACACATTGTTTTATTGATGTTTTGTTTATTTATTTTGACGCGAATTTACATTATTTAATATGTATTTTGTATATATATTTTTATACGTATTTACATTATTTCAAGTGTATTTTGTATATATATTTCTATAGAAATCTGCGTTATTTTATGTGTATTCGTACATATATTTTGAAACAAATTTACATTGTTTTATGTGTATTTTGCATATTTTTTCAATACAAATTTACCTTATTGTATGTGCATTTTGTATATTAATTTTAATCCAAATTTGATTAATCTATGTGTATTTTTGTATATGTATTTTTATAAAAATATGCTTTATTTTATAGATATTTTCCATCTTTATTTTCATACAAATTTACATTATTTTATTGATATTCTGTGTATTTATTTTGATGTGATTTTACATTATTCTATGTGTATTTTGTATATATATTTTATATAAAATGTATTTGTTTTCATTTCATACAAATCTACATTATTTTATGTGTTTTTTGTACATGTATTTAAATACAAATTTAACTAGTTATATGTGTATTTTGTATATCTATTTTGTATGTATATTTTCATAGAAATTTACTCTATTTTATGAGTATTCGTATATATATTTTGATACAAATTTACATTATTGATGTGTATTTTGCATATCTATTTCAATACAAATTTACTTTATTGTACGTGCATTTTGTATATTTATTTTAATACAAATTTAACTATTTTATATGTATTTTTGTATATATATTTTTATGCAAATATGCGTTATTATATGGATATTTTGCATCTTTACTATCATACAAATTGACATTATTTTATTGATATTCTCTTTTTTTAATTTGATACGAATTAACATTATTCTATTTGTATTTTGTATATTTGTTTATACATATTTACATTATTTGATGTTCATTTTGTATATATATTTTATCCAAATTTACATTATTTTATGTGTATTTATTTATATATTTTCATACAAATTTACATTATTTTATGTGTTTTTTGTATATATATTTTTCTACGTATTTAAATTATTTTATGTGTATTTTGTATATATATTTTCATAAAAAAATTACGTTATTTTATTGTGTGTATAAGTATATATTTTGATACAAATTTTATACAAATTCATGTTATTTAAAGTGTATTTGTATATATATTTTCATACAAATTTATATTATTTTGTGTATTTTTTCATATATTTCATTACAAATTTACCTTATTTTATGTTTATTTTATATATTTATTTCATTCAATTTTAAATTATCTTATGTGTATATTTGTATTTGTATTTAGGTTATTTTATGTGTATTTTGTATATATATTTTCATCCAAAATTACATTATTTTATTGATATTTTCTTAATTTAATTCGATACGAATTTAGATTATTTCATAGGTATTTTGTATACATATTTTTATACTCATTTACATTATCTAAAGTGTGTTTTGTATATATATTTTTATGCAAATTTATTTTATGTTCATTTTTGTACATATATATTTTATAGAAATTTACGTTATTTTATGTGCATTTTGTATATTTATTTTTATACAAATACACATTCTTTTATTGGTATATTGTTTATTTACATTTATACGAATTTACATTATTTTATGTGTATTTTGTATACATTTTTTTTATACGTATTTACTTAATATTATGTGTATTTTGTATTTTTATAGAAATCTACGTTATTTTATGTGTATTCGTATATATATTTTGAAACAAATTTACATTATTTTATATGTATTTTGCATATTTATTTCAATAAAAATTTACCTTATTGTATGTGCATTTTTGTATATTTATTATAATACAAATTCAAATATTTTATGTGTATTTTGGTATAAATAATTTTATAAAAAATGCGTTATTTTATAGGTATTTTGCATCTTAATTTTCATACAAATTTACATTATTTTATTAATATTCTGTGTATATATTTTGTTACGATTTTACATTATTCTATTTGTGTTTTGTATATACTTTTTTATACATATTTACATTATTTAATGTGTATTTTGAATATATATTTCATACAAATTTACGTTATTATATGTGTATTTGTTTATATATTTTCTTCAAATTTACATTATTTTATGTATTTTGTATATGTATTTCAATACAAATTAACCTAATTTTATGTGTATTTTGTATATTTCTTTTCATACAAATTTAAATTATTTTTGTGTATTTTTGTATATAGTTTTATACAAATTTAGGTTTTTTTATGTACGCATTTACATTATTTAATGTGTGTTTTGTATATATATTTTTATCCAAAGTTACTTTATTTTACGTTCATTTTTGGACATACATTTTTATGGAAATTAGCGTTATTTTATATGTATTTGTATATGTTTTCTCATACAAATTTACATTATTTTATTGATATTTTGTTTATTTAGTTTGATACGAATTACATGATTATATGTGTATTTTGTACATATTTTTTATACGTATTTACATTACTTAATGTGTATTTTGTTTATATATTTTTAAACAAGTTTACGTTATTATATGTATTTTTATAAATATTTTGATACAAATTTACATTATTTTATGTATTTTGTATATACATTTCAATTCAAATTTAGCTTATTTTATCTGTATTGTGTATATCTATTTTCATACGAATTTAATTACTTCTGTGTATTTTTTTATAGTTTTATACAAATTTACGTTATTTTATGTGTATTTTGTATATTCATATTTATACAAATACACATTCTTTTATTGGTATTTTGTTTATTTATTTTGATGCGAATTTACATTATTTTATGTGTATTTTGTATACATTTTCTTATACGTATTTACTTCATTTTATGTGTATTTTGTATATATATTTTTATACAAATCTACGTTATTTTATGTGTATTTGTATCTAAATTTTGAAACAAATTTACACTGTTTTATAAGTTTTTTTACATATCTATCTCAATACAGATTTACCTTATTGTATGTGTATTTTGTATATTTATTTTAATACAAATTAATTTTTTCATGTGTATTTTGGTATATATGTTTTTATAAAAAATGCGTTATTTAATGGGTATTTTGCATCTTTATTTTCATACAAATTTACATTGTTTTATTAATATTCTGTGTATTTATTTTGATACGATTTTACATTATTCTACTCGTGTTTTGTATATATATTTTTTTATACATATTTACATTATTTAATGTGTATTATGTATATTTAAAAAAAATTACGTTATTTTATGCACATCTGTTAAAATATTTTGATACAAATTTACATTATTTTATGTATTTTGTATATATATTTCAATACAAATTTAGTTTATTTTATGTATATTTTGTATATCTATTTTCATTCGTATCAAAATAAATAAACAAAATAGCAATAAAATAATATAAATTTGTATGAGAAAACATATACAAATACACATAAAATAACGCAAATTTCTAAAAAAATATATGTACAAAAATGCACATAAAATAAAGTAAATTTGCATAAAAATATATATACAAAACACACATTAAGTAATGTAAATGCGTACATAAAATAACCTAAATTTGTATAAAACTATATACAAAAATACACAAAAATATTTAAAATTTGTATGAAAAGAAATATACAAAATACTCATAAAATTAGGTAAATTTGTATTGAAATACATATACAAAATACACATAAAATAATGTAAATTTGAATGAAAATATATAAACAAATACACTTGAAACATCGTAAATTTGTATAAAATATATATGCATGATACACATTAAATAATGTAAATGTGTATAAAAAAATATATACAAAAAAGAAATAGAATAATGTAAAATCTTATCAATATAAATACACAGAATATCAATAAAATAATGTAAATTTGTATGAAAAGAAAGATGCAAAATTCCCATAAAATAGCGCATTTTTTATAAAAATATATATAACAAAATACACATAAAATATCTAAATTTGTATTGAAATAAATATACAAAATGCATATACAGAAAGGTAAATATGTATTGAAAGAGATATTCAAAAATACATATGAAACAAAGTAAATTTGTTTCAAAATATATATACGAATACACATAAAATAACGTAGATTTCTATAGAAATATATATAAAAAATACACATGAAATTATGTAAATACGTATAAAAATAAATATACAAAATACATATCTAGGTAAATTCGTGTCAAAATAAATAAACAAAATATCATGAAAAGAATGTGTATTTGTATGAAAATAAATAATAGATAATAAATTTGTAAGAAATATATATGCAAGATACACATTAAATAATGTAAATATGTATAAAAAAAATATATACAGAAAACAAATAGAATAATGTGAAATCGTATCAAAATAAATACACTGAATATTAATAAAATAATGTAAATTTGAATGAAAATAAAGATGCAAAATTCCCATCAAATAGCTCATTTCTTATAAAAATATATATACCAAAATACACATAAAATATTTAAATTTGTATTGAAATAAATATACAAAATGCACATTCAATAAGGTAAACTTGTATTGAAAGAGATATGCAAAAATACATATAAAACAATGTAAATTTGTTTTAAATATATATACGAATACACATAAAATAACTTAGATTTCTATAAAATTATATATACAAAATACACATAAAATTAAGTAAATACGTATAAAAATAGATATACAAAATACATATAGAATAATGTAAAATTGTTTCAAAAAAACATAAACAGAATATAAATAAAATAATGTAAATTTGTATGAAAATAAAAATGCAAAATACCCATAAAATAAAGCATATTTTTATAAAAATACATATACAAAAATACACATAGCATAATTTAATTTGTATTAAAATTAATATACAAATTGCTTATACAATAAGGTAAATTTGTATTGAAAAAATATGCAAAATACACATAAAACAGTGTAAATTTATTTCAAAATCTATATACGAATACTCATAAATCAACGTAGATTTCTATAGAAATATATATACAAAATACACATCAAATATATATATATATATATATATATATATATATATATATATATATATATATATATATATATATATATATATATATATATATATATATATATATATATATATATATATATATATATATATATATATATATATATATATATATATATATATATATATATATATATATATATATATATATATATATATATATATATATATATATATATATATATATCTATATATATAAAATACACATTAGATAATGTAAATTCGCGTCAAAATAAATAAACAAAATATCAATAAAAGAATGTGTATTTGTATGAAAATAGATATACAATATACACGTTATTTTATGTGTATTCGTATATATATTTTGAAACAAATTTACACTGTTTTATTTGTATTTTGCGTTTTTTTAAATATAAATTTACCTTATTGTATGTGTGCATTTTGTATATTAATTTTAATACAAATTTAATTATTCTATGTGTATTTTTGTAAATGTATTTAAAAAAAAAATATGCTTTATCTGATGGGTATTTTGCATCTTTATTTTCATAGAAATTTAAATTATTTTATTAATATTCTGTGTATTTATTTTGATACGATTTTACATTATTCTATGTATCACAGAAATAAATAAACAAAAATACACCAAAATAATTTAAACTTGTTTCAAAATAGATATGCAAAATATGTGTATTTTGTATATGTATTTCAATTCAAATTTAGCTTATTTTGTGTGTATTTTGTATATATTTTCATTCAAATTTAATTACATCTGTGTATTTTTGTATATAGTTTTATATAAATTTACGTTATTTTATGTGTATTTTGTATATTTATATTTATACAAATACACATTCTTTTATTGGTATTTTTTTTATTTATTTTGATACGAATTTATATTATTTTATGTGTATTTTGTATACATTTTTTTTACGTATTTACTTAATTTTATGTGTATTTTGTATATATATTTTTATAGAAATCTACGTTATTTTGTGTATTCGTATAAATATTTTGAAACAAATTTACATTGTTTTATATGTATTTTGCATATCTATTTCAATACAAATTTACCTTATTGAATGTGTTTTTTGTATATTTATTTTAATACAAATTTAATTTTTTGATGTGTATTTTGGAATATATATTTTTATAAATAAAAAAAATGCGTTATTTTATGGGTATTTTGCTTCTTTATTTTCATACAAAGTTACATAATTTTATTAATATTCTGTGTATTTATTTTGATACGATTTTACATTATTCTATTTGTGTTTTGTACATATTTTTTTATACAAATTTACGTTTTTTTATAAAAATTATTGATACCAAAATACACATAAAATATTTCAATTTCTATTAAAATAAATATACAAAATGCACATACAATAAGGTAAATTTGTATTGAAATCGATATGCAAAATACATTTAAAATAATGTAAATTTGTTTCAAAATATATATACGAATACACATAAAATAACGTAGATTTCTATAAAAATACATATACAAAATACATATAAAATTAAGTAAATACGTATAAAAAAATGTATACAAAATACACATAAAATAATGTAAATTCGTATAAATGTAAATAAACAATATACCAATAAAAGAATGTGTATTTGTAAAAATTTAAATATACAAAATGCACATTAAATAACGTAAATTTATATAAAACTATATACATAAAATAACGCAAATTTCTATAAAAATATATGTACAAAAATGAACATAAAATAAATTTGCATAAAAATATATATACAAAATATAATGTAAATGAGTATAAAAATATGTGTAGAAAATACCTATGAAATAGTCTAAATTCGTATCGAATTAAATGAAGAAAATACCAATAAAATAATGTAATTTTGGATGAAAATATATATACAAAATACACATAAAAAAACCTAAATACAAATACAAATATACACATAAAATATTGTATTTAGTATATACATTTCAATTCAAATTTAGCTTATTTTATCTGTATTTTGTATATCTATTTTCATAGGAATTTAATTACTTCTGTGTATTTTTGTATAGTTTTATACAAATTTACGTTATTTTATGTGTATTTTGTATATTTATATTTATACAAATACACATTCTTTTATTGGTATTTTGTTTATTTATTTTGATACAAATTTGCATTATTTTATGTGTATTTTGTATACATTTTCTTATACGTATTTACTTCATTTTATGTGTATTTTGTATATATATTTTTATACAAATCTACGTTATTTTATGTGTATTCGTATATATATTTTGAAACAAATTTACATTATTTTATATGTATTTTGCATATCTATTTCAATACAGGTTTACTTTATTGTATGTGTATTTTGTATATTTATTTTAATACAAATTAATTTTTTCATGTGTATTTTGGTATATATATTTTTATAAAAAATGCGTTATTTAATGGGTATTTTGCATCTTTATTTTCATACAAATTTACATTGTTTTATTAATATTCTGTGTATTTATTTTGATACGATTTTACATTATTCTACTCGTGTTTTGTATATATTTTTTTATACATATTTACATTATTTAATGTGTATATTTTGTATATTTAAAAAAAATTACGTTATTTTATGCGCATCTGTTAAAATATTTTGATACAAATCTACATTATTTTATGTATTTTGTATATATATTTCAATACAAATTTAGTTTATTTTATGTATATTTTGTATATCTATTTTCATTCGTATCAAAATAAATAAACAAAATAGCAATAAAATAATATAAATTTGTATGAGAAAACATATACAAATAAACATAAAATAACGGAAATTTCTAAAAAAATATATGCACAAAAATGCACATAAAATAAATTAAATTTGCATAAAAATCTATATACAAAACACACATTAAATAATGTAAATGCGTACATAAAATAACCTAAATTTGTATAAAACTATATACAAAAATACACAAAAATATTTAAAATTTGTATGAAAAGAAATATACAAAATACCCATAAAATTAGGTAAATTTGAATTGAAATACATATACAAAATACACATAAAATAATGTAAATTTAATTGAAAATATATAAACAAATACACTTAAAACATCGTAAATTTGTATAAAATATATATGCAAGATACACATTAAATAATGTAAATGTGTATAAAAAAAATATATACAAAAAAGAAATAGAATAATGTAAAATCCTATCAATATAAATACACAGAATATCAATGAAATAATTTAAATTTGTATGAAAAGAAAGATGCAAAATTCAAATAAAATAGCGCATTTTTTATAAAAATATATATACCAAAATACGCATAAAATATTTAAATTTGTATTGAAATAAATATACAAAATGCATATACAGTAAGGTAAATATGTATTGAAAGAGATATTCAAAAATACATATAAAACAAAGTAAATTTGTTTCAAAATATATATACGAATACACATAAGATAACGTAGATTTCTATAGAAATATATATACAAAATACACATGAAATTATGTAAATACGTATAAAAATATATATACAAAATACATATCTAGGTAAATTCGTGTAAAAAAAAAAAAAAAATATATCATGAAAAGAATGTGTATTTGTATGAAAATAAATAATAGATAATAAATTTGTATGAAATATATATGCAAGATACACATTAAATAATGTAAATATATTCATAAAAAATATATACAAAAAACAAATAGAATAATGTGAGATCGTATCAAAATAAATACACAGAATAATAATAAAATAATGTAAATTTGTATGAAAATAAAGATGCAAAATTCCCATTAAATAGCGTATTTCTTATAAAAATATATATACCAAAATACACATAAAATATTTAAATTTGTATTGAAATAAATATACAAAATGCACATACAATAAGGTAAACTTGTATTGAAAGAGATATGGAAAAATACATATAAAACAATGTAAATTTGTCTCAAAATATATATACGAATACACATAAAATAACGTAGATTTTTATAAAAATATATATACAAAATACACAAAAAATTAAGTAAATACGTATAAAAATAAATATACAAAATACACATAGAATAATGTAAAATTGTTTCAAAAAAAAAAAAAACAGAATATAAATAAAATAATGTAAATTTGTATGAAAATAAAAATGCAAAATACCCATAAAATAAAGCATATTTTTTTTGAAAAATACATATACAAAAATACATATAGCATAATTAAATTTGTATTAAAATTAATATACAAAATGCATATACAATAAGGTAGATTTGTATTGAAAAAATATGCAAAATACACATAAAAAGGTGTAAATTTATATCAAAATCTATTTACGAATACTCATAAATCAACGTAGATTTCTATAGAAATATATATACAAAATACACATTAAATGATGTAAACACGTATAAATATATATATATATAAAATACACATTAAATAATGTAAATTCGCGTCAAAATAAATAAACAAAATATTAATAAAAGAATGTGTATTTGTATGAAAATAGATACAAAATACACATAAAATTAGGTAAATTTGTATTGAAATACATTTACAAAATACACATAAAATAATGTAAATTTGAATGAAAATATATAAACAAATACACTTAAAATAATATTTTTATAGAAATCTACGTTATTTTATGTGTATTCGTATATATATTTTGAAACAAATTTACATTGTTTTATATGTATTTTCCATATCTATTTCAATACAAATTTACTTTATTGTATGTGTTATTTATATATTTATTTTAATACAAATTTAATTTTTTATGTGTATTTTGGCATATATATTTATATAAATAAAAAAAATGCGTTATTTTATGGGTATTTTGCCTCTTTATTTTCATACAAATTTACATTATTTTATTAATATTCTGTGTATTTATTTTGATACGATTTTACATTATTCTATTTGTGTTTTGTATATATTTTTTTTTACAAATTTACGTTTTTTTATGTGTATTTGTTTATGTCTTTTCATTCAAATTTACATTATTTTATGTGTATTTTGTATATGTATTTCAATACAAATTTAACTAATTTTATGTGTATTTTGTATATTTATTTTCATACAAATTTAAAATATTTTTGTGTATTTTTGTAAATAGTTTGATACAAATTTAGGTTATTTGATGTGTATTTTGTATATCTATTTTCATACAAATACACATTCTTTTATTGATATTTTGTTTATTTATTTTGACGCGAATTTACATTATTTAATGTGTATTTTGTATATATATTTTTTTAGAAATCAACGTTATTTTATGTGTATTCGTATATATATTCTGAAACAAATTTACACTGTTTTATGTGTATTTTTCAAAACAAATTTACCTTATTGTATGTGCATTTTGTATATTAATTTTAATACAAATTTAATTATTCTATGTGTATTTTTGTATATGTATTTTTAAAAAAATATGCTTTATTTTATGGTTATTTTGCATCTTTATTTTCATACAAATTTAAATTATTTTATTGATATTCTGTTTACTTATTTTGATACGATTTTACATTATTCTATGTATAACAAAAATAAATACAGAATACACAAAAATAGATATGCAAAATACATATAAACAATGTAAATTTGTTTCAAAATATATATACGAATATACATGAAATAAAGTAGATTTCTATAAAAATATATATACAAAATACACATATTATATATATATAAATATATATATAAAAAATACAATATTTTGTTCAAATATATATATATATATATATATATATATATATATATATATATATATATATATATATATATATATATATACATAATATATATATATATATATATATATATATATATATATATATATATATATATATATATATATATATATATATATATATATATATATATATATATATATATATATATATATATATATATATATATATATATATATATACAAAATACACATTAAATAATATAAATCTGTTTAAAACTATACAAAATACTCATGAAACGATGTAAATACGTATAAAAATATATATACAAAATACACATTAAACAATGTAAATTCGCGTCAAAATAAATAAACAAAATATCAATAAAAGAATGTGTATTTGTATGAAAATAGATATACAAAATACACATAAAATAACCTAAATTTGTATTAAACTATATACAAAAATACACAAAAATATCTTAAATTTGTATGAAAATAAATATTCAAAATACACATAAAAATAGGTAAATTTGTATTGAAATACATACACAAAATACACATAAAATAATGTAAATTTGAATGAAAATACATAAACAAATACACTTAAAATAACGTAAATTTGTATAAAAAAATATGTACAAAACACAAATAGAATAATGTAAAATCGTATCAAAATAAATACACAGAATATTAATAAAATAATGTAAATTTGTATGAAAATAAAGATGCAAAATACCCATAAAATAACGCATTTTTTTATTTATAAAAATATATATACCAAAATACACATCAAAATATTAAATTTGTATTAAAATAAATATACAAAAAACACATATAATAAGGTAAATTTGTATTGAAATAGATATGCAAAATACATTTAAAACAATGTAAATTTGTTTCAAAATATATATATGAATACACATAAAATTACGTAGATTTCTATAAAAATATATATACAAAATACACATAAAATGAAGTAAATACGTGTAAAAAAATGTATACAAAATACACATAAAATAATGTAAATTTGTATCAAAATAATAAACAAAATACCAATAAAAGAATGTGTATTTGTATAAATATAAATATACAAAATACACATAAAATAACGTAAATTTATATAAAACTATATACAAAAATACACAGAAGTAATTAAATTTGTATGAAAATATATACAAAATACACACAAAATAAGCTAAATTTGAATTGAAATATTTATAAAAAATACATGAAATGAAGTAAATTTGTATCAAAATATTTATACAAATACACATATAATAACGTAAATTTGTATGAAAATATAATAACAAAATACACATTAAATAATGTTAATACGTATAAAAAAAAATATGTACAAAATACACATATAATCATGTAATTCGTACCCAAATAAATAAACAAAATACCAATAAAATAATATAAATTTGTATGAGTAAACGTGTATGTTGCATATTTTTTCAAGACAAATTTACCTTATAATATACGCATTTTGTATATTAATTTTAATACAAATTTGATTATTCGATGTGTGTTTTTGTATCTGTATTTTTATAAACATATACTTTATTTTTTGGTTATTTTGCATCTTTATTTTCATACAAATTTACATTATTTTATTGATATTCTGCTCATTCATTTTGATACGAATTGACATTATTCTATGTGTATTTTGTATATATTTTTCATACAAATTTACGTTATTTTATGTGTATTTGTTTATATATTTTGACACAAATTTACAATATTTTATGGGTATTTTGTATATACATTTCAAAAGAAATTTACCTAGTTTTATGTGTATTTTGTATATCTATTTTCATACAAACTCAAATTATTTTTATGTATTTTTGTATATATTTTAATACAAATTTTAGTTATTTTAAGTGTATTTTGTAAATTTATTTTCATTCAAATATATATTATTTTATTGGTGTTTTGTTGATTTTTATTGATACGAATTTATTTTATTTTATATGTACTTTGTATATATATTTTTATACGCTTTTACATTATTTAATATTTATTTTGAATATATATTTTTATACAAATTCATGGTATTTTATGTGAATTTGTATATATATTTTCATATAAATTTACATTACTTTATATGTATTTTGTACATATATTTTTTTTTGTAAATCTACCTTATTTTATGTTTATTTTGTATGTGTATTTTGTATATTTATATTTATCCAAATACACATTCTTTTATTGGTATTTTGTTTATTTATTTTAATTCGAATTTATATTATTTTATGTGTATTTTGTATACATTTTTTTATACGTATTTACTTAATTTTATGTGTATTTTGTATATATATTTTTATAGAAATCTACGTTTTTTTATTTGTATTCGTATATATATTTTGAAACAAATTTACATTGTTTTATATGTATTTTTGCATATCTCTTTATATACAAATTTACCTTATTGTATGTGCATTTTGTATATTTATTTCAATACAAATTTAAATATTTTATGTGTATTTTGGTATATATATTTTTATAAGAAATGCGCTATTTTATGGGAATTTTGCGTCTTTATTTTTATACAAATTTACATTATTTTAATAATATTCTGTGATACGATTTTACATTATTCTATTTGTTTTTTGTATATACTTTTTTATACATATTTACATTATTTAATGTGTATCTTGCATATATATTTTATACAAATTTATTATCTATTATCTATTTTCATACAAATACACATTCTTTTCATGATATTTTGTTTATTTATTTTGACACGAATTTACATTATTTGATATGTATTTTGTATATATATTTTTATACGTATTCACATAATTTCATATGTATTTTGTATATATATTTCTTAAGAAATCTACTTTATTTTATGTGTATTCGTATATATATTTTGAAACAAATTTACATTGTTTTATATGTATCTTTGAATATCTCTTTCAATACAAATTTACCTTACTGTATATGCATTTTGTATATTTATTTGAATACAAATTTAAATATTTTATGTGTATTTTGGTATATATATTTTGATAAAAAATGCGATAATTTCTGGGAATTTTGCATCTTTATTTTCATACAAATTTACATTATTTTATTGATATTCTGTGTATTTATTTTGATACGATTTTACATTATTCTATTTGTTTTTTGTATATATTTTTTTATACACATTTACATTATTTAATGTGTATCTTGCATATATATTTTATACAAATTTACGTTATTTTAGGTGTATTTGTTTATATATTTTTATTCAAATTTACATTATTTTGTATATGTATTTCAATACAAATTTACCTAATTTTATGTGTATTTTGTATATTTCTTTTCAAACAAATTTAAATTATTTTTGTGTATTTTTGTATATAGTTTTATACAAATTTAGGTTATTTTATGTACGCATTTACATTATTTAGTGTGTGTTTTGTATATATATTTTTATGCAAATTTACTTTATTTTATGTGCATTTTTGTACATATATTTTTATAGAATTTTGCGTTATTTGTATATGTTTTCTCATACAAATTTACATTATTTTATTGCTACTTTGTTTATTTATTTTGATACGAATTACATGATTATATGTGTATTTTGTACATTTTTTTTATACGTATTTACATTCCTTAATGTGTATTTTGTTTAATTATTTTTAAACAAATCTACGTTATTATATGTATTTGTATAAATATTTTGATACAGATTTACATTATTTTATGTATTTTGTATGTACATTTCAATTTAAATTTAGCTTATTTTAGCTGTATTTTGTATATATATTTTCATACAAATTTAATAACTTCTGTGTATTTTTATATATAGTTTTATACAAATTTGCGATATTTTATATGTATTTTGTATATTTATATTTATACAAATACACTTTCTTTTACTGGTATTTTGTTTATTTATTTTGATACGATTTTTATGTGTATTTTGTATTCATTTTTTATACGTATTTACTTCATTTTATGTGTATTTTGTATATATTTTTATAGAAATCTACGTTATTTTTTGTGTATTCGTATATATATTTTGAAACAAATTTACATTCTTTTATATGTATTTTGCATATCTATTTCAATACAAATTTACCTTACAGTATCTGCATTTTGTATATTTATTTTAATACAAATTTTAATATTTTATGTGTATTTTGGTATATATATTTTTATAAAAAAATGCGTTATTTTATGGGTATTTTGCATCTTAATTTTCATACAAATTTACATTATTTTATTAATATTCTGTGTATTTATTTTGATACGATTTTACATTATTCTATTTGTGTTATGTATATATTTTTTTTTATACATATTTACATTATTTAATTAGTATTTTGTATATATATTTGATACAAATATACGTTATTTTAAGTGTATATGTTTATATATTTTCATTCAAACTTCCATTATTTTATGTGTATTTTGTATATGTATTTTTGAATACAAACTTACCTAATTTTATGTGTATTTTGTATATTTATTTTCATACAAAATTAAATTATTTTTGTGTATTTTTGTATATAGTTTTATACAAACTTAGGTTATTTTATGAGTATTTTGTATATCTATTTTCATACAAATACACATTCTTTTACTGATATTTTGTTTATTTATTTTGACGAGAATTTAAATTATTTAATGTGTATTTTACGAAAATTTGTATGAAAATATATAAAAAAATAAACAAAAATAATTTCAATTTGTATGAAAATAAATATACTAAATACACATGTATTTTGTATATCTATTTTCACACAAATTTAATTACTTTTGTGTATTTTTGCATATAGTTTGATATAAATTGACGTTATTTTATTTGTATTTTGTATATTTATATTTATACAATACACATTCTTTTATTAGTATTTTGTTTATTTATTTTGATACGAGTTTACATTATTTTATGTGTATTTTGTATACCTTTTTTTATAGGTATTTACTTCATTTTATGTGTATTTTGTATATTTATTTTCATAGAAATCTACGTTATTTTATGTGTATTCGTATATATATTTTGAAAAAAATTTACATGGTTTTATATGTATTTTGTATTTCTATTTCAATACAAATTTACCTTATTGTATGTGCATTTTGTATATTTATTTTAATACAAATTCAAATATTTTATGTGTGTCTTGGTATAAATATTTTTTATAAAAAATGCGAATGTGTATGTGTATTTTCATACAAATACACATTCTTTTCATGATATTTTGTTAATTTATTTTGACACGAATTTACCTAGATATGTATTTTGTATATATATTTTTATACGTATTTACATAATTTCATGTGTATTTTGTATATATATTTCTATAGAAATCTACGTTATTTTATGTGTATTCGTATATATATTTTGAAAGAAATTTACTTTGTTTTATATGTATTTTTGAATATCTCTTTCAATACATATTTACCTTACTGTATATGGATTTTGTATATTTATTTCAATACAAAGTTAAATATTTTATGTGTATTTTGGTATATATATTTTTATAAAAAATGCGCTATTTTATGGGAATTTTGCATCTTTCTTTTCATACAAATTTACATTATTTTATTGATACTCTGTGTATTTACATTGATAGGATTTTACATTATTCTATTTCTTTTTTGTATATATTTTTTTATACACATTTACATTATTTAATGTGTATCTTGCATATATATTTTATACAAATTTACTTTATTTTAAGTGTATTTCTTTATATATTTTCATTCAAATTTACATTATTCTATGTGTATTTTGTATATGTATTTCAATACAAATTTACCTAATTTTATGGGTATTTTGTATATTTCTTTTCATACAAATTTTAAATATTTTTGTGTATTTTTGTATATAGTTTTATACAAATTTAGGTTATTTTATGTACGCATTTACATTATTTAATGTGTGTTTTGTATATATATTTTTATGCAAATTTACTTTATTTTATGTGCATTTTTGTACATATATTTGTTTAGAAATTTGCGTTAATTTATATGTATTTGTATATGTTTTTTCATACAAATTTACATTATTTTATTGCTATTTTGTTTATTTATTTTGATACGAATGAAAATAGATATACAAAATATACATAAAATAAACTAAATTTGTATTGAAATATATATACAAAATACATAAAATAATGTAAATTTCTATCAAAATATTTTAACAGATGCGCATAAAATAACGTAAATTTGTTTTAAAATATAAAAAATACACATTAAATAATGTAAATTGGTATAAAAAAATATATACAAAACACAAATAGTAATGTAAAATCGTATCAAAATAAATACACAGAATAATAATAAAACAATGTAAATTTGTATGAAAATAAAGATGCAAAATACCCATTAAATAACGCATTTTTTATAAAAATATATATACCAAAATACAAATGAAAAAATTAATTTGTATTAAAATAAATATACAAAATACATACAATAAATGTATGTATTGAAATAGATATAAAATAAATATAAAATATATATATATATATATATATATATATATATATATATATATATATATATATATATATATATATATATATATATATATATATATATATATATATATATATATATATATATATATATATATATATATATATATATATATATATATATATATATATATATATATACAAAATACACATAAAATGAAGTAAGTACGTATAAGAAAATGTATACAAAATGCACATAAAATAATGTAAATTCGTATCAAAATAAATAAACAAAATACCAATCAAAGAATGTGTATTTGTATAAATATAAATATACAAAATACACATAAAATAACGTAAATTTGTATAAAACTATACAAAAATACATATCAGTAATTAAATTCGTATGAAAATAGATATACAAAATACAGATAAAATAAGCAAAATTTAAATTGAAATGTATATACAAAATAAAATATTTTATGTGTATATTTGTGTTTGTATTTAGGTTATTTTATGTGTATTTTGTATATATATTTCCAACCAAAATTACATTATTTTATTGGTATTTTCTTAATTTAATTCGATTCGAATTTAGATTATTTCATAGGTATTTTCTATACATATTTTTATACTCATTTACATTATCTAATGTGTGTTTTGTATATATATTTTTTATGCAAATTTATTTTATGTTCATTTTTGTACATATATTTTTATAGAAATTTGCGTTATTTTATGTATATAGTTTTATATAAATTTACGTTATTTTATGTGCATTTTGTATATTTATGTTTATACAAATACACATTCTTTTATTGGTATATTGTTTATTTACATTTATACGAATTTACATTATTTTATGTGTATTTTGTATATATTTTTTTATACGTATTTACTTAATTTTATGTGTATTTTGTATATGTATTTTTATAGAAATCTACGTTATTTTATGTATATTCGTATATATATTTTGAAAAAAATTTACATTATTTTATATGTATTTTGCATATCTATTTCAATACAAATTTACCTTATTGTATGTGCATTTTGTAATTTTATTTTAATACAAATTGAAATATTTGAGGTGTATTTTGGTATCAATAATTTTATAAAAAAAACGTAAATTTGTATAAAAAAATATGTACAAAACACAAATAGAATAATGTAAAATCGTATCAAAATAAATACACAGAATATTTAAAAAATAATGTAAATTTGTATGAAAATAAATCAGCAAAATACCCATAAAATAATGCATTTTTTTTATTTATAAAAATATATATACCAAAATACACATCAAAAATTTAAATTTGTATTAAAATAAATATACAAAAAACACATACAATAAAGTAAATTTGTATTGAAATAGATATGCAAAATACATATAAAACAATGTAAATTTGTTTCAAAATATACGAATACACATAAAATACCGTAGATTTCTATAAAAATATATATACAAAATACACATAAAATGAAGTAAATACGTATAAAAAAATGTATACAAAATACACAAAATAATGTAAACTCGTATCAAATGAAAATAAACAAAATACCAATAAAAGAATGTGTATTTGTATAAATATAAATATACAAAATACACATAAAATAACGTAAATTTATATAAAACTATATACAAAAATACGAATACACATAAAATACCGTAGATTTCTATAAAAATATATATACAAAATACACAAAAAATGAAGTAAATACGTATAAAAAAATGTATACAAAATACATATAAAATAATGTAAATTCGTATCAAATGAAAATAAACAAAATACCAATAAAAGAATGTGTATTTGTATAAATATAAATATACAAAATACACATAAAATAACGTAAATTTATTTAAAATTATATACAAAAATACACAGAAGTAATTAAATTTGTATGAAAATATATACAAAATACACACAAAATAAGCTAAATTTGAATTGAAATATATATACGAAATACACATATTTTGCATATCTATTTTCAAACAAATTTAAATTATTTTTGTTTATTTTTGTATATATTTATTTTTGTTATACATAGAATAATGTAAAATCGTATCTAAAAAAGTACACCGAATATCAATAAAATAATTTAAATTTGTATGAAAATAAAGATGCAAAATACCCATAAGATAAAGCATTTTTTTTAAATACATATACAAAAATACACATAGAATAATTAAATTTGTATTAAAATTAATATACAAAATGCACACATACAATAAGGTAAATTTGTATTGAAAAAAAACGCAAAATACAAATAAAACAGTGTAAATTTGTTTCAAAATATATATACGAATACACATAAAATAAAGTAGATTTCTATAGAAATATATATACAAAATACACATGAAATTATGTAAATACGTATAAAAATATATATACAAAATACATATTAAGTAATGTATATTCGGGTCAAAATAAATAAACAAAATATCATGAAAAGAATGTGTATTTGTATGAAAATAAATAATAGATAATAAATTTGTATGAAATATATATGCAAGATACACATTAAATAATGTAAATATGTATAAAAAATATATATACAAAAAACAAATAGAATAATGTAAAATCGTATCAAAATAAAAGCACCGAATATTAATAAAATAATGTAAATTTGTATGAAAATAAAGATGCAAGATTCCCATCAAATAGCGCATTTCTTATAAAAATATATATACCAAAATACACATAAAATATTTAAATTTGTATTGAAATAAATATACAAAATGCACATACAATAAGGATATATACAAAATACACATGAAATGATGTAAATACGTATAAAAATATATATACAAAATACACATTAAATACTGTAAACTCGCGTTAAAATAAATAAACAAAATATGAATAAAAGAATGTGTATTTGTATGAAAATAGATATAACTATATATAAAAATTCACAGAAGTAATTAAATTTGTATGAAAATATATACAAAATAAACACAAAATAAGCTAAATTTGAATTGAAATATATATATAAAATACATGAAATAAAGTAAATTTGTATAAAAATATTTATACAAATACACATATAATAACGTAAATTTGTTTGAAAATATATAAACAAAATACACATTAAATAATGTAAATACGTATAAAAAAATATGTATAAAATACACATATAATCATGTAATTCGTATCAAAATAAATAAACAAAATACCAATAAAATAATATAAATTTGTTTGAGTAAACGTGTATGTTGCATATTTTTTCAATACAAATTTACCTTAATTATATACGCATTTTGTATATTAATTTTAATACAAATTTAATTATTCGATGTGTATTTTTGTATCTGTACTTTTATAAACATATGCTTTATTTTTTGGGTATTTTGCATCTTTATTTTCATACAAATTTACATTATTTTATTGATATTCTGCTCATTCATTTTGATACGAATTGACATTATTCTATGTGTATTTTGTATATATTTTTCATACAAATTTACGTTATTTTATGTGTATTTGTTTATATATTTTGACACAAATTTACAATATTTTATGGGTATTTTGTATATACATTTCAAAAGAAATTTACCTAGTTTTATGTGTATTTTGTATATCTATTTTCATACAAACTCAAATTATTTCTACGTATTTTTGTATATATTTTAATAAAATTTTTAGTTATGTTATGTGTATTTTGTAAATTTATTTTCATTCAAATATATATTAATTTAATTTAAATTTGTATGAAAAGAAATATACAAAATACACATAAAATTAGGTTAATTTGTATTGAAATACATATACAAAATACACGTAAAATAATGTAAATTTGAAAGAAAATTTATAAACAAATACACATATAATAACGTAAATTTGTATGAAATATATATACAAAATATACATTAAATAATGTAAATATGTATAAAAAGATATATACAAAACACAAATAGAATAATGTAAAATCGTATCAAAATATATACACAGAATATTAATAAAATAATATAAATTTGTATGAAAATTAAGATGCAAAATACTTATAAAATAACGCATTTTTTATAAAATTATTGATACCAAAATACACATAAAACATTTGAATTTGTATTAAAATAAATATACAAAATGCACATACAATAACGTAAATTTGTATTGAAATAGATATGCAAAATACATATAAAATAATGTAAATTTGTTTCAAAATATATATACGAATACACATAAAATAACGTAGATTTCTATAAAAATACATATACAAAATACACATAAAATCAAGTTAATACGTATAAAAAAATGTATACAAAATACACATAAAATAATGTAAAATCGTATAAATGTAAATAAACAATATACCAATAAAAGAATATGTATTTGTATAAATATAGATATAAAAAATGCACATAAAATAACGTAAATTTATATAAAACTATATACATAAAATAACGCAAATTTCTATAAAAATATATGTACAAAAATGAACATAAAATAAATTTGCATAAAAATATGTATACAAAACACACATTAGATAATGTAAATGAGTATAAAAATATGTATACAAAATACCTATGAAATAATCTAAACTCGTATCGAATTAAATTAAGAAAATACCAATAAAATATTGTAATTTTGGATGAAAATATATATACAAAATACACATAAAATAACCTAAATACAAATACAAATATACACATAAAATAAATTTAAATTGAATGAAATATATATACAAAATAAACATAAAATAAGGTAAATTTGTAATGAAATATATGAAAAAATACACATAAAATAATATAATTTGTATGAAAATATATATACAAATACACATTAAATAACATAAAATTTGTATAAAATTTGTATCAAAATATATACTTATACACACAATAAAATAACGTAATTTTTTTATGAAAATGTATATACAGAATACACATAAAATAATTTAAATACGTAGAAAAATATATATACAAAAAACACATAAAATAATGTGTATTCGTATATATATTTTGAAACAAATTTACATTGTTTTATATGTTTTTTGCATATCTATTTCAATACAAATTTACCTTATTGTATGTGCATTTTGTATATTTATTTTAATACAAATTCAAATATTTTATGTGTATTTTGGTATATATAATTTAAAAAAAAATGCCTTATTTTATAGGTATTTTGCATCTTAGTTTTCATACAAATGTACATTATTTTATTAATATTCTGTGTATATATTTTGATACGATTTTATATTATACTATTTGTGTTTTGTATATATTTTTTTTATACATATTTTCATTATTTAATGTGTATTTTTTATATATATTTTATACAAATTAACGTTATTTTAAGTGTATTTGTTTATATAATTTCATTGAAGTTTACATTATTTTAAGTGTATTTAGTATATGTATTTAAATACAAATTTACCTAATTTTATGTGTATTTTGTATATTTATTTTCATACAAATTTGAATTATTTTTGTGTTTTTTTGTATATACATGTAGAGTAAATTTCTATGAAAATATATATTCAAAATACATATAACATTATGTAAATAAGTATATATATATATATATATATATATATATATATATATATATATATATATATATATATATATATATATATATATATATATATATATATATATATATATATCAAATACACCTAAAAAAATTAAAATTCGTATCAAAATAAATAAACAAAATTCCGATAAAAGAACGTATATTTGTAGGAAAATAAATATACAAAATACACATAAAAATACAAAAATTTGAATAAAAATATATACAAAGAAAGAAAAAAATAAATTTCAATTTGTATGAAAATAGATATACAAAATACACATATAATTAGTTAAATTTGTATTTAAATACATGTACAAAATACACATAAAATAATGTAAATTTGTATGAAATGAAAACAAATTCACATAAAATAACATACATTTGTATAAAATAGATATACAAAATATACATAGAATAATGTAAAATCGTATCAAAATAAATACACAAAATATCAATAAAATAATGTGATTTTGTATGAAAATAAAGATGCAAAATACCCATAAAATAAAGCATATTTTTTTAAAAATACATATACAAGAATACACATAGAATAATTAAATTTGTATTAAAATTAATATACAAAATGCACGTACAATAAGGTAAATTTGTATTGAAATAATATGCAAAATGCACATAAAACAATGTATATTTGTCTCAAAATATATATACGAATACACATAAAATAACGTATATTTCTATAGAAATATATATACAAAATACACATGAAATGACGTAAATACGTATAAAAATATATATACACAATACACATTAAATAATGTATATTCGCATTAAAATAAATAAACAAAATATCAATAAAAGAATGTGTATTTATATAAAAATAGATATACAAAATACACATAAAATATTGTAAATTTGTATAAAACTCTATTAAAAAAATACCCAAAAATAATTTAAATTTGTATAAAAATATATATACAAAATACTCATAAAACTAATTAAATTTCTATTGAAATACATATACGAAATACACATAAAATAATGTAAATTTGAATGAAAATATATAAACAAATACACTTAAAATAACGTAAATTTGTATGAAATATATATAGAAAATACCCATTAAATAATGTAAATATGTATAAAAAATATATACAAAACACAAATAGAATAATGTAAAATAGTATCAAAATAAATACACAGAATATTAATAAAATAATGTAAATTTGTATGAAAATAAAGATGCAAAATACCTATAAAACAACGCATTTTTTATGAAAATATATATACCAAAATACACATAAAATATTTAAATTTGTATTACAATAAATATACAAAATGCACATTCAATAAGGTAAATTTGTATTGAAATAGATATGCAAAATACACATAAAACAATGTAAATTTGTTTCAAAATATATATACGAATACACATAAAATAACGTAGATTTCCATAAAAATATATATAGAAAATACACATAAAATGAAGTAAATACGTATAAGAAAATGTATACAAAATACACGTAAAATAATGTAAATTCGTATCAAAATAAATACACTAAATGCCAATAAAAGAATGTTTACTTGTATAAATATAAATATACAAAATACACATAAAATGTAAATACGTATAAAAGATATGTACGTAATGTAAAAATTTATAAAATTAAAGATGCAAAATACCCATAAAATAACTCATATTTAAAAAAAAATATATACAAAAATACACATTAAATAATTGAATTTGTGTTAAAATAAATATACAAAATACACATACAATAAGGTAGATTTTTATTGAAATAGATATGCAAAAAACACAAAATAATGAATTTTTTATCAAAATATATACGAATACACACAATAAAATTACGTAATTTTTTATGAAAATATATATACAAAATACACATAAAATAATGTAAATACATACAAAAATATATATACAAAATACACATAAAATAATGTAAACTCGTATCAAAATAAATAAACAAAATTTCCTCTAAAAGAATGTATATTTGTAGGAAAATATATATACAAAATACAAATAAAATAACAAAAATTTGTATAAAAATATATACAAAAATACACAGAAAATAATTTAAATTTGTTTGAAAATAGATATGCAAAATACACATGAAATTAGGCAAATTTTTATTGAAATACATATACAAAATACACATAAAATAATGTAAATTTGTATGAAAATATATAAACAAATTCACATAAGATAAAATATATATACAAAATAATGTAAATATGTCTAAAAATATATATACAAAATACACAGAATAACGTAAAATCGTATCAAAATAAATAAACAGACTATCAATAAAATAATGTAAATTTGTATGAAAATAAAGATATATATATATATATATATATATATATATATATATATATATATATATATATATATATATATATATATATATATATATATATATATATATATATATATATATATATATATATATATATATATATATATATATATATATATATATATATATATATATATATATATATATATATATATATATATATATATATATATATATATATATATATATATATATATATATATATATATATATATATATATATATATATACAAATATACACATAAAATAATTAAATTTGTATCAAAATAAATATACAAAAGGTACATACAATAAAGAAAATCTGTATTGAAATAGATATGCGAAATACACATAAATAATGTAAATTTGTATCAAAATATATATACGAATACACATAAAATAGAGTAAATTTCTATGAAAATATATATTCAAAATACATATAAAATTATGTAAATAAGTATAAAAATGCATATATCACATACACCTAAAATAATGCAAATTCGTATCAAAATAAATAAACAAAATTCCGATTAAAGAAAGTATATTTGAAGGAAAAAAAATATACAAAATACACATAAAATTACGAAAATTTGAATAAAAATATATACTAAAATACACAAAATTGATTTCGATTTGTATGAAAATAGATATACATAATACACATATAATTAGTTAAATTTGGATTTAAATACATGTACAAAATACACATGAAATAATGTAAATTTGTATAAAATGAAAACAAATTCACATAAAATAACGTTCATTTGTATGAAATATATATACAAAATATACATAGAATAATGTAAAACCGTATCAAAATAAATACCCAGAATATCAATAAAATAAAGTAAATTTGTATGAAAATAAGATGCAAAATACTCATAAAATAAAGCATTTTTTTATGAAAATACATATACAAAAATACACATAAAATAATTAAATTTGTATTATTTTATGTACTTTGTATATATATTTTTATACGCATTTACATTATTTAACATTTATTTAATTTAATTACTTCTGTGTATTTTTGTATATAGTTTTATACAAATTTACGATATTTTATGTGTATTTTGTATATTAATATTTATACAAATACACATTCTTTTATTGGTATTTTGTTTATTTATTTGACACGATTTTACATTATTTTATGTGTATTCATTTTTTTATACGTGTTTATTTCATTTTATGTGTATTTTGTATATATTTTTATAGAAATCTACGTTATTTTATGTGTATTCGTATATATATTTTGAAACAAATTTACATTGTTTTATATGTATTTTGCATATCTATTTCAATACAAACTTACAAAAATGCACATAAAATAAAGTATATTTGCATTAAAATATATATACAAAACACACATTAAATAATGTAAATGCGTACATAAAATAACCTAAATTTGTATAAAACTATATACAAAAATACACAAAAATAATTAAAATTTGTATGAAAAGAAATATACAAAATACACATAAAATTAGGTAAATTTGTATTGAAATACGTATACAAAATACACATAAAATAATGTAAATTTGAATGAAAATATATAAACAAATACACTTAAATAACGTAAATTTGTATAAAATATATATGCAAGATACACATTAAATAATGAAAATGTGTATAAAAAAAATATATATACAAAAAAGAAATAATGTAAATAACAACAAAATAATGTAAATTTGTATGAAAAGAAAGATGCAAAACTCCCATAAAATAGCGCATTTTTTCTAAAAGTATATATACCAAAATATTCATAAAATATTTAAATTTGTATTGAAATAAATATACAAAATGCATATACAGTAAGGTAAATTTGTATTGAAAGAGATATTCAAAAATACATATAAAACAATGTAAATTTGTTTCAAAATATATATATATATATATATATATATATATATATATATATATATATATATATATATATATATATATATATATATATATATATATATATATATATATATATATATATATATATATCTATATATATATAATATATATACAATACATAAAAAAATGTAAATGTGAGACAAAATAAATAAACAAAATATCATGAAAAGAGAATGTGTAAATATGAAATCAAATAATAGAAAATAAATTTGTATGAAATATATATGCAAGATACACATTAAATAATGTAAATATGTATAAAAAAAATATATACAAAAAACAAATAGAATAATTTAAAATCGTATCAAAATAAATACACCGAATATTAATAAAATAATGTAAATTTGAATGAAAATAAAGATGCAAAATTCCCATCAAATAGCGCATTTCTTATAAAAATATATATACCAAAATACATATAAAATATTTAAATTTATAATACACATAAAAAAATTAGATTTGTATTAAAATAGATATATAAAAAACACATACAATAAGGTAAATTTGTATTGAAATAGATATGCAAAATACATATGAAGCAATGTAAATTTGTTTCAAAATATGTATACGAATACACATAAAATAACGTAGATTTCTATAAATATATATATACAAAATACACATAAAATGAAGTAAATACGTATAAAAAAATGTATACAAAATACACATAAAATAATGTAAATTCGTATCAAAATAAATAAACAAAATACCAATAAAAGAATGTGTATATGTATAAATATAAATATACAAAATACACATAAAATAACGTAAATTTATATAAAATTATATACAAAAATACACAGAAGTAATTCAATTTGTATGAAAATATATACAAAATACACACAATATAAGCTAAATTTGAATTGAAATATATATACAAAATACATGAAATAAAGTAAATTTGTATCAAAATATTTATACAAATACACATATAATAACGTAAATTTGTATGAAAATATATAAACAAAATACACATTAAATAATGTAAATACGTATAAAAAAATGTGTACAAAATACACATATAATCATGTAATTCGTATCAAAATAAATAAACAAAATACCAATAAAATAATATAAATTTGTATGAGTAAACGTGTATGTTGCATATTTTTTCAATACAAATTTACTTTATTATATACGCATTTTGTATATTAATTTTAATACAAATTTAATTATTCGATGTGTATTTTTGAATCTGTATTTTTATAAACATATGCTTTATTTTTTTGGGTATTTTGCATCTTTATTTTCATACAAATTTACATTACTTTATTGATGATCTGCTCATTCATTTTGATACGAATTGACATTATTCTATGTGTATTTTGTATATATTTTTCATACAAATTTACGTTATTTTATGTGTATTTGTTTATATATTTTGACACAAATTTACAATATTTTATGGCTATTTTGTATATACATTTCAAAAGAAATTTCCCTAGTTTTATGTGTATTTTGTATATCTATTTTCATACAAACTCAAATTATTTGTATGTGTTTTTGTATATATTTTAATACAAATTTTAGTTATGTTATGTGAATTTTGTAAATTTATTTTCATTCAAATATATATTATTTTATTGGTGTTTTGTTTATTTATATTGATACGAATTTACATTATTTTATATGTACTTTGTATATATATTTTTATACGCGTCTACATTATTTAATATTTATTTTGTATATATATTTTTATACAAATTCACGGTAGTTTATGTGTATTTGTATATATATTTTCATATAAATTTACATTATTTTATGTGTATTTTGTACATATATTTTATTACAAATCTACCATATTTTATGTTTATTTTGTATATGTATTTTGTATATTTATATTTATCCAAATACACATTCTTTTATTGGTATTTTGTTTATTTATTTTAAATCGAATTTACATTATTTTATGTGTATTTTGTATACATTTTTTTATACGTATTTACTTAATTTTATGAGTATTTTGTATATATATTTTTATAGAAATCTACGTTTTTTTTATTTGTATTCGTATATATATTTTGAAACCAATTTACATTGTTTCATATGTATTTTTGCATATCTCTTTCAATACAAATTTACCTTATTGTATGTGCATTTTGTATATTTATTTCAATACAAATTTAAATATTTTATGTGTATTTTGGTACATATTTTTATAAGAAATGCGCTATTTAAGGGAATTTTGCCTCTTTATTTTCATACAAATTTACATCATTTAAATAATATTCTGTGTATTTATTTTGATACGATTTTACATTATTCTATTTGTTTTGTATATACTTTTATACATATTTACATTATTTAATGTGTATCTTGCATATATATTTTATACAAATTTATTATCTATATATATATATATATATATATATATATATATATATATATATATATATATATATATATATATATATATATATATATATATATATATATATATATATATATATATATATATATATATATATATCAAAAAACAACAAAAACAAATATGTATATGTATTTTGTATATATATTTTTATACGTATTTACATAATTTCATATGTATTTTGTATATATATTTCTTTAGAAATCTACTTTATTTTATGTGTATTCGTATATATATTTTGAAACAAATTTACATTGTTTTATATGTATTTTTTAATATCTCTTTTAATACAAATTTACCTTACTGTATATGCATTTTGTATATTTATTTCAATACAAATTTAAATATTTTATGTGTATTTTGGTATATATATTTTTTGATAAAAAATGCGATAATTTTTGGGAATTTTGCATCTTTATTTTCATACAAATTTACATTATTTTATTGATATTCTGTGTATTTATTTTGATACGATTTTACATTATTCTATTTGTTTTTTGTATATATTTTTTTATATACATTTACATTATTTAATGTGTATCTTGCATATATATTTTATACAAATTTACGTTATTTTAAGTGTATTTGTTTATATATTTTCATTCAAATTTACATTTATTTTAATTCGAAATTACATTATTTTATGTGTATTTTGTATACATTTTTTTATACGTATTTACTTAATTTTATGTGTATTTTGTATATATATTTTTATAGAAATCTACAAAACAACAAAAACAAATATGTATATGTATTTTGTATATATATTTTTATACGTATTTACATAATTTCATATGTATTTTGTATATATATTTCTTTAGAAATCTACTTTATTTTATGTGTATTCGTATATATATTTTGAAACAAATTTACATTGTTTTATATGTATTTTTGCATATCTCTTTCAATACAAATTTACCTTATTGTATGTGCATTTTGTATATTTATTTCAATGCAAATTTAAATATTTTATGTGTATTTTGGTATATATATTTTTATAAGAAATGCGCTATTTTATGGGAATTTTGCATCTTTATTTTCATACAAATTTACATTATTTTATTAATATTCGGTGTATTTATTTTGATACGATGTTACATTATTCTATTTGTTTTTTGTATATACTTTTTTATACATATTTACATTATTTAATGTGTATCTTGCATATATATTTTATACAAATTTATTATCTATTATCTATTTTCATACAAATACGCATTCTTTTCCTGATATTTTGTTTATTCATTTTGACACGAATTTACATTATTTGATATGTATTTTGTATATATATTTTTATACGTATTTACATAATTTCATATGTATTTTGTATATATATTTCTATAGAAATTTCCATTATTTTATGTGTATTTTATGTGTATTTCAATGCAAATTTACCTAATTTTATTTATTTTGTATATTTATTTTCATACAAATTCAAATTATTTTTGTGTATTTTTGTATATAGTTTTATACAAACTTACGTTATTTTATGAGTATTTTGTATATCTATTTTCATACAAATACACATTCTTTTATTGATATTTTGTTTATTTATTTTGACGAGAATTTAAATTATTCAATGTGTATTTTGTATATATATATATTTTTATACGTATTTACATCATTTCATGTGTATTTTGTATATATATTTCTATAGAAATCTACGTTATTTTATATGTATTCGTATATAGATTTTTAAACAAATTTACACTTTTATGTGCATTTTGTATATTTTTCAATACAAATTTACCTTATTGTACGTGCATTTTGTATATTAATTTTAAAACACATTTAATTATTCTATGTGTATTTTTGTATATGTATTTTTGAAAAAATATGCTTTATTTTATGGGTATTTTGCATCTTTATTTTCATGCAAAATTACATTATTTTATTGATATTCTGTGTATTTATTTTGATATGATTTTACATTATTCTTTGTATATTTTCTATTTCTATTTTATACAAATGTACGTTATTTTATGTGAATTTGTTTTCATTTCATACAAATTTACATTATTTTATGTGTATTTTGCACATGTATTTAAATACAAATTTAACTAATTATATGTGTATTTTGTATATCTATTTTCATACAAATTGAAATTTATTTTTTATATATTTTGTATATATATATATATATATATATATATATATATATATATATATATATATATATATATATATATATATATATATATATATATATATATATATATATATATATATATATATATATATATATATATATATATATATATATATATATATATATATATATATATATATATATATATATATATATATATATATATATATATATATTTATAAATATATTTATATATATATATATATATATATATATATATATATATATATATATATATATATATATATATATATATATATACTTATTTACATAATTTCATATGTATTTTGAATATATATTTTCATAGAAATTTACTCTATATGTTTAAACAAAAAACACAAAAAATATTTTAAATTTGTATGAAAATAAATATACAAAATACACATAAAATTAGGTAAATTTGTATTTAAATACATATACAAAATACACTTAAAATAATGTAAATTTGAATGAAATTATATAAACAAATACACTTAAAATAACGTTAATTTGTATAAAATATATATAAAAATATGTATAAAAAATATATACAAAACACAAATAGTATAATATAAAATCGTATCAAAATATATACACAGAATATTAATAAAATAATGTACATTTGTATGAAAACTAAGATCCAAAATACCTATAAAATAACGCATTATATATAAAATTATATATACCAAAATACACATAAAATATCTGAATTTGTATTAAAATAAATATACAAAATGCAAATACAATAAGGTAAATTTGTATTGAAATAGATATGCAAAATACATATAAAACAATGTAAATATGTTTCAAAATATATATACGAATACACATAAAATAACGTATATATATATATATATATATATATATATATATATATATATATATATATATATATATATATATATATATATATATATATATATATATATATATATATATATATATATGCAAAATACAAATAAAATTAAGTAAATACGAATCAAAAATGTATACAAAATACACATAAAATACTGTAAATTCGTATAAATATAAATAAACAAAATACCAATAAGAGAGTGTGTATTTGTATAAATATAAATATACAAAATGCACATAAAATAACGTAATTATGTATAAAATTTTGTATATATATTTTAATAAAAATTTACATTATTTTATTGTGTGTATTCCTATTTATTTTGATACAAATTTTATACAAATTCATGTTATTTTATGTGTATTTGTATATATATTTTCATACAAATTTATATTATTTTACGTGTATTTTTACATATTTTTCATTACAAATTTACCTTATTTTATGATTATTTTGTATATTTATTTCATTCAATTTTAACTTATTTTATGTGTATATAAATTTACGTTATTTTAAGTCTATATTTTTATATATTTTCTTTCAAATTTACATTATTTTATGTGTATTTTGTATAAATATTTCAATACAAATTTACCTAATTTCATATGCTTTTTGTATATTTATTTTCATACAAGTTTAAATTATTTTTGTGTATTTTTCTTCATAGTTTTATACAAATTTAGGTTATTTTATGTGTATTTTGTATATCTATTTTCATACAAATACACATTCTTTTCATGATATTTTATTTATTTATTTTGACACGAATTAACATTATTTAATGTGTATTTTGTATATACATTTTTATACGTATTTACATTATTTCAAGTGTATTTTGTATATATATTTCTATAGAAATCTGCGTAATTGTATGTGTATTCGTATATATTTTCTGAAACAAATTTACATTGTTTTATGTGTATTTTGCATATTTTTTCAATACAAATTTACCTTATTGTATGTGCATTTTGAATATTAATTTTAATACAAATTTGATTAATCTATGTGTATTTTTGTATATGTATTTTTATAAAAATATGCTTTATTTTGTATGTATATTTTCATAGAAATTTACTCTATTTTATGAGTATTCGTATATATATTTTGATACAAATTTACATTATTAATGTGTATTTTGCATATCTATTTCAATACAAATTTACTTTATTGTACGTGCATTTTGTATATTTATTTTAATACAAATTTAATTATTTTATATGTATTTTTGTATATATATTTTTATGCAAATATGCGTTATTATATGGATATTTTGCATCTTTATTTTCATACAAATTTACATTATTTTATTGATATTCTCTTTATTTATTTTGATACGATTTAACATTATTCTATGTGTTTTTTGTATATATTTTTTTATACATATTTACATTATTTAATGTTCATTTTGTATATATATTTTATCCAAATTTACATTATTTTATGTGTATTTGCTTATATATTTTCATACATATTTACATTATTTTATGTGTTTCTTGTATATATATTTTTCTACGTATTTAAATTATTTTATGTGTATTTTGTATATACATTTTCATAAAAAAATTACGTTATTTTATTGTGTGTATAAGTATATATTTTGATACAAATTTTATACGAATTCATGTTACTTAATGTGTATTTGTATATATATTTTCATACAAATATATGTTATTTTATGTGTATTTTTTCATATATTTGATTACAAATTTACCTTATTTTATGTTTATTTTGTATATTTATTTCATTCAATTTTAAATTATTTTATGTGTATATTTGTATTTGTATTTAGGTTATTTTATGTGCATTTTGTATATATATTTTCATCCAAAATTACATTATTTTATTGGTATTTCTTAATTTAACTCGATACGAATTTAGATTATTTCATAGGTATTTTGTATACATATTTTTATACTCATTTACATTATCTAATGTGTGTTTTGTAAATATATTTTTATGCAAATTTATTTAATGTTCATTTTTGTACATATATTTTTATAGAAATTTATATATATATATATATATATATATATATATATATATATATATATATATATATATATATATATATATATATATATATATATATATATTTATATTTACATATATATATATATATATATATATATATATATACATTTTTATATATATATTTACTTATTTATGTGTATTTTATATATGTATTTTTATAGAAATCTACGTTATTTTATGTGTATTCGTATATATATTTTGAAACAAATTTACATTATTTTATATGTATTTTGCATATCTATTTCAATACAAATTTACCTTATTGTATGAGCATTTTGTATATTTATTTTAATACAAGTTCAAATATTTTGTGTATTTTGGTATGAATAATTTTATAAAAAATGCGTTATTTTATAGGTATTTTGCATCTTAATTTTCATTTTATATGTACTTTGTATATATATTTTTATAAGCTTTTACATTATTTAATATTTATTTTGAATATATATTTTTATACAAAGTCATGGTATTTTATGTGTATTTGTATATATATTTTCATATAAATTTACATTATTGTATGTGTATTTTGTACATATATTTTATTACAAATCTACCTTATTTTATGTTTATTTTGTATATATAATTTCATTCAAATTTACATTATTTTAAGTGTATTTTGTATATGTATTTAAATACAAATTTACCTAGTTTTATGTGTATTTTGTATATTTCTTTTCATACAAATTTAAATTATTTTTTTTGTTTTTTTGTATAAACATATAGAGTAAATTTCTATGAAAATATATATTCAAAATACATATAAAATTTTGTAAATAAGTATAAAAATATATATATCAAATACACCTAAAAAAATGAAAATTCGTATCAAAATAAAGAAACAAAATTCCGATAAAAGAACGTATATTTGTAGGAAAATAAGTATACAAAATACACATAAAATTACGAAAATTTGAATAAAAATATATACAAAAAAACAAAAAAATAAATTTCAATTTGTATGAAAATAGATATACAAAATACACATATAATTAGTTAAATTTGTATTTAAATACATGTACAAAATACACATAAAAGAATGTAAATTTGTATGAAATGAAAACAAATTCATATAAAATAACGTACATTTGTATAAAATAGATATACAAAATATACATAGAATAATGTAAAATCGTATCAAAATAAATACACAGAATATCAATAAAATAATGTAATTTTGTATGAAAATAAAGATGCAAAATACCCATAAAATAAAGCATATTTTTTTAAAAATACATATACAAAAATACACATAGAATAATTAAATGTGTATTAAAATAAAGATACAAAATGCACGTACAATAAGGTAAATTTGTATTGAAAAAATATACAAAATGCACATAAAAGTGTAAATTTGTTTAAAAATCTATATACGAATACACATAAAATAACTTAGATTTCTATAGAAATATATATACAAAATACACATGAAATGATGTAAATACGTATAAAAATATATATATACAAAATACACATTAAATAATTTAAATTCTCGTCAAAATAAATAAACAAAATATCAATAAAAGAATGTGTATTTGTATGAAAATAGATATACAAAATACTCATAAAATAACCTGTTTGTATAAAACTATATACAAAAATTCACAAAAATAATTTAAATTTGTATGAAAATAAATATACAAAATACACATAAAATTAGGTAAATTTGTATTGAAATACATATACAAAATACACATAAAATAATGGAAATTTGAATTAAAATATATAAACATATACACTTAAAATAACGTAAATTTGTATCAAATATATATATAAAATACACATTAAATTGTGTAAATATGTATAAAAAAATATATACAAAACACAAATAGAATAATGTAAAATCGTATCAACAATAAATACACAGAATATTAATAAAATAATGTAAATTTGTATGAAAATAAAGATGCAAAATAGCCATAAAATAACGCATTTTTTATAAAAATATATATACCAAAATACACATAAAATATTAAAATTTGTATTAAAATAAATATAAAAAATGCAGATACTATAAGGTAAATTTGTATTGAAATAGATATGCAAAATACATATAAAACAATGTAAATTTGTTTCAAAATATATATACGAATACACATAAAATAACGTAGATTTCTATAAAAAAATATATATACAAAATACACATAAAATGAAGTAAATACGTATAAAAAAATGAATACAAAATATACATAAAAATCGTATCAAAATAAATAAACAAAATACCAGTAAAAGAATGTGTATTTGTATAAATATAAATATACAAAATACACATAAAATATCGCATATTTGTATAAAACTATATACAAAAATACACAGAAGTAATTAAATTTGTATGAAAATATATATACAAAATACAGCTAAAATAAGCTAAATTTGAATTGAAATGTACATACAAAATACATAAAATAATGTAAATCTGTATCAAAATCTTTATACAAATACATATAATAACGTAGATTTGTTTGAAAATATATAAACAAAATACACATTAAGTAATGTAAATACGTATAAAAAAATATGTACAAAATACACTTATAATCATGTAATTCGTATCAAAATAAATAAACAAAATAGCAATAAAATAATGTAAATTTGTATGAGAAAACATATACATATAACGCAAATTTCTATAAAAATATATGTACAAAAATGCACATAAAGTAAATTTGCAAAAAAATATATATACAAAACAGACAATAAATAATGTAAATGCGTACTTAAAATAACCTAAATTTGTAAAAACTATATACAAAAATACACAAAAATAATTTAAATTTGTTTGAAAAGAAATATACAAAATACACATAAAATTAGGTAAATTTGTATTGAAATACATATACAAAATACACATCAAATAATGTAAATTTGAATGAAAATATATAAACAAATACACTTAAAATAACGTAAAATTGTATAAAATATATATGCAAGATACACATTAAAAAATGTAAATGTGTATTAAAAATATATATACAAAAAACAAATAGAATAATGTAAAATCGTATCAAAATAAATACACAGAATATCAATAAAATAATGTAAATTTGCATGAAAATAAAGATGCAAAATTCCCAAAAATTATCGCATTTTTTTAAAAATATATTTACCAAAATACACATAAAATATTTAAATTTGTATTGAAATATATATACAAAATGCATATACAGTAAGGTAAATTTGTATTGAAAGAGATATTCAAAAATACATATAAAACAATGTAAATTTGTTTCAAAATATATATACGAATACACATAAAATAAAGTAGATTTCTATAAAAATATATACAAAATACATATGAAATTATGTAAATACGTATAAAAATATATATACAAAATACATATCAAATAATGTAAATTCGTGTCAAAATAAATAAACAAAATATCATGAAAAGAATGTGTATTTGTATGAAAATAGATAATAGATAATAAATTTGTATAAAATATATATGCAAGATACACATTAAATAATGTAAATATGTATAAAAAAAAGTATATACAAAAAACAAATAGAATAATGTAACATCGTATCAAAATAAATACACCGAATATTAATAAAATAATTTAAATTTTTATGAAAATAAAGATGCAAAATTAAAATAAAATAGCTCATTTCTTATAAAAATATATATAACAAAATACACATAAAATATTTAAATTTGCATTGAAATAAATATACAAAATGCACATACAATAAGGTAAATTTGTATTGAAAGAGATATGCAAAAATACATATAAAACAATGTAAATTTGTTTCAAAATATATATAAACGAATACAAATAAAAAAAACGTAGATTTCTATAAAAATATATATACAAAATACACATAAAATTAAGTAAATACGTATAAAAAAATGTATACAAAATACACATAAAATAATGTAATTTCGAATTAAAATAAATGTAAATTTGAATGAAAATATATAAACAAATACACTTAAAATAACGTAAATTTGTATAAAATATATATGCAAGATACACATTAAATAATGTAAATGTGTATAAAAAAATATATACAAAAAACAAATAGAATAATGTAAAATCGTATCAAAATAAATACACTGAATATCAATAAAATAATGTAAATTTGTATGAAAATAAAGATGCAAAATTCCCCAAAATTATCGCATTTTTATAAAAATATATATACCAAAATACACATAAAATATTTAAATTTGTATTGAAATAAATATACAAAATGCATATACAGTAAGGTAAATTTATATTAAAAGAGATATTCAAAAATACATATAAAACAATGTAAATTTGTTTCAAAATATATATACCAATACACATAAAATAACGTAGATTTGTATAAAAATATATATACAAAATACACTTAAAATTAAGTAAATACGTATAAGAAAATGTATACAAAATACACATAAAATAATGTAAATTCGTATCAAAATAAATAAACAAAATACCAATAAAAGAATGTGTATTTCTATAAATATAAATATACAAAATACACATAAAATAACGTAAATTTGTATAAAATTATATACAAAAATACACAGAAGTAATTAAATTCGTATGAAAATAGATATACAAAATACAGATAAAATAAGCTAAATTTGAATTGAAATGTATATACAAAATACATAAAATAATGTAAATTTGTATCAAAATATTTATAAAAATACATATAATAACGTAAACTTTTATACGATTTTATATTATTCTATTTGTGTTTTGTATATATATATTTTTTTTGAAATACATATACAAAATACACATAAAAATTTCTATGAAAATATATAAACAAATACACATAAAATAACGTAAATTTGGATAAAATATATTTACAAAATATACATTAAATAATGTAAATATGTATAAAAATAGTTATACAAAATACACATAGAATAATGTTAAATCGTATCAAAATAAATAAACAGAATATCAATAAAATAATTTAAATTTGTATGAAAATAAAAATGCAAAATACCCATATAATAACGCATATATGCAAAAAAATATATATATACAAAAATACACATGAAATAATTAAATTTGTATTGAAATAAATATACAAAATGCATATACAATAAAGTAAATTTGTATTGAAATACATATGCAAAATACACATCAATAATGTAAATTTGTATCAAAATATATATACGAATACACATAAAATAGAGTAAATTTCTATGAAAATATACATACAAAATACATATAAATGATGTAAATAGTATAAAAATATATATATCAAATACACCTAAAATAATGTAAATTCGTATCAAAATAAACAAACAAAATTCCGTTAAAGAACGTATATTTGTAGGAAAATAAATATACAAAATACACAAAAAACAAAAATAATTTCAATTTTTATGAAAATTGATATACAAAATACACATATAATTAGTTAAATTTGTACAAATTTGTACATGTACAAAATACACATAAAATAATGAAAATTTGTATGAAATGAAAACAAATACACATAAAATAACGTACATTTGTATTAAATATATATACAAAATACACATAGAAAATAATGTAAAATCGTATCAAAATAAATACACAAAATATCAATAAAATAATGTAAATTTGTATGAAAATAAAGATGCAAAATACCAATAAAATAAAGCATATTTTTATAAAAATACATATACATAAATACACTTTCAATAATTAGATTTGTAGTAAAATTAATATACAAAATGCACATACAATGAGGTAAATTTTTATTAAAAAAATATGCAAAATACACATAAAACAATGTAAATTTGTTTCAAAATATATATACGAATACACATAAAATATCGCAGATTTCTATAGAAATATATATACAAAATACACTTGAGATGCTGTAAATACGTATAAAAATATATATACAAAATAGACATTAAATAATGTAAATTCGTGTCAAAATAAATAAACAAAATATCAATAAAAGAATTTGTATTTGTATGAAAATAGATATACAAAATACACATAAAATAACGTAAATTTGTATAAAACTATATACAAAAATACACAAAAATAATTTAAATTTGTTTGAAAATAAGTATACAAAATACACAAAAAATTAGGTAAAATTGTATTGAAATACATTTACAAAATACACATAAAATAATGTAAATTTGAATGAAAATATATATACAAAATACACATTAAGTAATGTAAATATGTATAAAAAAATATATACAAAACCAGAATAGAATAATGTAAAATCGTAACAAAATAAATACACAGAATATTAATAAAATAATGTAAATTTGTATGAAAATAAAGGAGCAAAATATCCATAAAATAACGCATTTTTTTTAATATATATACCTAAAGACATATAAAAAAATTAAATTTGTATTAAAATAAATATACGAAATGCACATACAATAAGGTAAATTTAAATTGATATGCAAAATACATATAAAACAATGTAAAATTTGTTTCAAAATATATACACGAATACACATAAAATAACGTAGATTTCTATAAAAATATATATATACAAAATACACATAAAATGAAGTAAATACGTATAAGAAAATGTACACAAAATACACATAAAATAATGTAAATTCGTATCAAAATAAATAAACAAAATACCAATAAAAAATGTGTATTTGTATAAAAATAAATATACAAAATACACATAAAATATCGTAAATTTATATAAAACTATATACAAAAATACACACAAATAGTTAAATTTGTATGAAAATAGATATACAAAATACACATAAAATATACTAAATTTGAATTGAAATATATATATATATATATATATATATATATATATATATATATATATATATATATATATATATATATATATATATATATATATATATATATATATAAAATACATCAAATAATGTAAATTTGTATCAAAATATTTATACAAATACACATATAATAACGTAAATTTGTATAAAAACACATAAACAAAATACACATTAAATAATGTAAATACGCATAAAAAAATATGTAGAAAATACACATATAATCATGTAATTCGTATCAAAATAAATAAACAAAATACCAATAATATAATGTAAATTTATATGAGAAAACATATACAAAATACATATAAAATAACGCTAATTTCTTTAAAAATATATGTACAAAAATGCACATCAAATAAAGTAAATTTGCATCAAAATATATATACAAAACACACATTAAATAATGTAAATGCGTATAAAAAAATGTATAAAAAATACCTTTGAAATAATCTAAATTCATATCGAATTAAATTAACAAAATACCAATACAATAATGTGAAAATGTATATAGAAAATACAAATAAAATAACCTAAATACAAATACAGATATACACATAAAATGATCTAAAATTGCATGAAATGAATATATGAAACAAACATAAAATAAGGTAAATTTGTAATGAAATATATGTAAAAATACACATAAAATAATTTAAATTTGTATGAAAATATGTATTCAAATACACATAAAATAACATGAATTTGTATAAAATTTGTATCAAAATATATACGAGAGCACACAATAAAATAACGTAAATTTTTAAGAAAATATATATCCAAAATACACATAAAATAATGTAAATACGTAGAATCATATATATATATATATATATATATATATATATATATATATATATATATATATATATATATATATATATATATATATATATATATATATATATATATATATATATATATATATATATACAAAATACACATAAAGTAATGGAAATTCGTATCAAAATAAATAAACAAAATTGCAATAATAGAATGTATATATGTAAGAAAATATATATAAAAAATACAAATAAAATAACTAAAATTTGTATAAAAATTTATACAAAAATACGCAAAAATAATTTAAATTTGTTTGAAAATAGATAGGCAAAATACACATAAAATTAGGCAAATTTGGATTGAAATACATATATAAAACACTCATAAAATAATGTAAATCTATATGAAAATATATAAACAATGTATTTAAATATATTTAAAAAATACACTTCAAATAGTGTAAATTTGAATTAAAATATAGATACAAATACACTTAAATTAACGTAAATTTGTATAAAATATATATATATATATATATATATATATATATATATATATATATATATATATATATATATATATATATATATATATATATATATATATATATATATATATATATATATATATAATCACATTAAATAATGTAAATATGTATACAAAAATATATACAAAACACAAATAGAATAATGTAAAATCGTATCAAAATAAATAAACAGAATATTAATAAAATAATGTAAATTTGTATGAAAGTTAAGATGCAAAATACCCCAAAAATAGCGCATTTTTTATAAAAATATATATACCAAAACACACATAAAATATTTGAATTTGTATTAAAATAAATATACGAAATGCACACACAATAAGGTAAATTTGTATTGAAATAGATATGCAAAATACATATAAAACAATGTAAATTTGTTTTGTTGATTTATATTGATACGAATTTAGTTGATTTTATATGTACTTTGTATATATATATATATTTTTTTTACGCTTTTACATTATTTAATATTTATTTTGAATATATATTTTTATACAAATTCATGGTATTTTATGTGTATTTGTATATATATTTTCATATAAATTTACATTATTTTATGTGTATTTTGTACATATATTTTTTTATAAATCTACCTTATTTTATGTTTATTTTGTCTGTGTATTTTGTATATTTATATTTATCCAAATACACATTCTTTTATTTGTATTTTGTTTATTTATTTTAATTCGAATTTATATTATTTTATGTGTTTTTTGTATACATTTTTTTATACGTATTTACTTAATTTTATGTGTATTTTGTATATATATTTTTATATAAATCTACGTTTTTTATTTGTATTCGTATATATATTTTGAAACAAATTTACATTGTTTTATATGTATTTTTCCATATCTCTTTCAATACAAATTTACCTTATTGTATGTGCATTTTGTATATTTATTTCAATACAAATTTAAATATTTTATGTGTATTTTGGTATATCTATTTTTATAAGAAATGCGCTATTTTATTGGAATTTTGCATCTTTATTTTTATACAAATTTACATTATTTTATTAATATTCGGTGTATTTATTTTGATACGATTTTACATTATTCTATTTGTTTTTTGTATATACTTTTTTATACATATTTACATTATTTAATGTGTATCTTCCATATATATTTTATACAAATTTATTATCTATTATCTATATTCATACAAATACACATTCTTTTCATGATATTTTGTTTATTTATTTTGACACGAATTTACATTCTTTTATATGTATTTTGTTTATATATTTTTATACTTATTCACATAATTTCATATGTATTTTGTATATTTATTTCTATAGAAATCTACTTTATTTTATGAGTATTCCTATATATATTTTGAAACAAATTTACATTGTTTTATATGTATTTTTGAATATCTCTTTCAACACAAATTTACCTTACTGTATATGCATTTTGTATATTTATTTCAATACAAATTTAAATATTTTATGTGTATTTTGGTATATATATTTTTATAAAAAATGCGATAATTTCTGGGAACTTTGCATCTTTATTTTCATACAAATTTAAATTATTTTATTGATATTCTGTGTATTTATTTTGATACGATTTTACATTATTCTATTTGTTTTTTGTATATATTTTTTTATACACATTTACATTATTTAATGTGTAGCTTGCATATATATTTTATACAAATTTACGTTATTTTAAGTGTGTTTGTTTATATATTTTCATTCAAATTTACATTATTTGATGTGTATTTTTTATATGTATTACAATACAAATTTACCTAATTTTATGTGTATTTTGTATATTTCTTTTCAAAAAAAATTAAATTATTTTGTGTATTTTTGTATATAGTTTTATACAAATTTAGGTTATTTTATGTACGCATTTACATTATTTAATGTGTGTTTTGTATATATATTTTTATGCAAATTTACTTTATTTTATGTTCATTTTTGTACATATATTTTTATAGAAATTTGCGTTATTTGTATATGTTTTCTCATACAAATTTACATTATTTTATTGCTATTTTGTTTATTTATTTTGATACGAATTACATGATTATATGTGTATTTTGTACATATTTTTTATACGTATTTACATTACTTAATGTGTATTTTGTTTATATATTTTTAAACAAATATACGTTATTATATGTATTTGTATAAATATTTTGATACAGCTTTACATTATTTTATGTATTTTGTATGTACATTTCAATTCAAATTTAGCTTATTTTAGCTGTACTTTGTATATATATTTTCATACAAATTTAATTACTTCTGTGTATTTTTGTATATAGTTTTATACAAATTTACGATATTTTATGTGTATTTTGTATATTTATATTGATACAAATACACATTCTTTTACTGGTATTTTGTTTATTTATTTTGATACGATTTTTGTGTATTTTATATTCATTTTTTTTATACGTATTTACTTCATTTTATGTGTATTTTGTATATATTTTTATAGAAATCTATACATACAATGCACATACAATAAGGTAAATTTGTATTGAAATAGATATGCAAAATACATTTAAAACCATGTAAATTTTTTTCAAAATATATATACAAATACACATAAAATAACGTAGATTTCTATGAAAATAAATATAGAAAATACACATAAAATGAAGTAAATACGTATTAAAAAAGGTATACAAGATAAACATAAAATAATGTAAACTCGTATCAAAATAAATAAACAAAATAGTAATAAAAGAATGTGTATTGTATAAATATAAATATACAAAATACAAATAAAATAACGTAAATTTATATAAAACTATATGCAAAAATACACAAAAGTAATTAAATTTGTGTGAAAATAGATATTCAAAATACATGTGTATTTTGTATATTTATTTTCATACAAATTGAAATTATTTTTGTTGATTTTTTTATATATTTTCATACAAATTTTCGTTATTTTATGTGTATTTTGTATATATATTTCTTCTACAAATATACGTTCTTTTATCTGAATTTTGTATATTGAATTAGAAACGAATTTACCTTATTTTGTATATCTATTTTCATACAAATTAAAATACTTCTGTGTATTTTTGTATATAGTTTTATATAAATTTACGTTATTTTATGTGTATTTTGTATATTTATATTTATACAAATACACATTCTTTTATTGGTATTTTGTATATTTATTTTGATACGAATTTACATTATTTTATGTGTATTTTGTATACTTTTTTTATACGTATCAAATTCATTTTATGTATATTTTGTATATATATTTTTATACAAATCTACGTTATTTTACGTGTATTGGTATATATATTTTGAAACAAATTTACATTGTTTTATATATTTATTTTAATTCAAATTTAATTTTTTTATGTGTATTTTGGTATATATATTTTTATAAATAAAATAAAAATGCGCTATTTTATGGGCATTTTGCCTCTTTATTTTCATACAAATTTACATTATTTTATTAATATTCTGTGTATTTATTTTGATACGATTTTACATTATTCTATTTATGTTTTGTATATATTTTTTATACAAATTTACGTTATATATATATATATATATATATATATATATATATATATATATATATATATATATATATATATATATATACACATCAAATAATGTAAATTTATCAAAATATTTATACAAATACATAATAATATGTAAATTTGTATAAATACACATAAACAAAATACACATTAAATAATGTAAATACGCATAAAAAAATATGTAGAAAATACACATATAATCATGTAATTCGTATCAAAATAAATAAACAAAATACCAATAATATAATGTAAATTTATATGAGAAAACATATACAAAATACATATAAAATAACGCTAATTTCTTTAAAAATATATGTACAAAAATGCACATCAAATAAAGTAAATTTGCATCAAAATATATATACAAAACACACATTAAATAATGTAAATGCGTATAAAAAAATGTATAAAAAATACCTTTGAAATAATCTAAATTCATATCGAATTAAATTAACAAAATACCAATACAATAATGTGAAAATGTATATAGAAAATACAAATAAAATAACCTAAATACAAATACAGATATACACATAAAATGATCTAAAATTGCATGAAATGAATATATGAAACAAACATAAAATAAGGTAAATTTGTAATGAAATATATGTAAAAATACACATAAAATAATTTAAATTTGTATGAAAATATGTATTCAAATACACATAAAATAACATGAATTTGTATAAAATTTGTATCAAAATATATACGAGAGCACACAATAAAATAACGTAAAATTTTAAGAAAATATATATCCAAAATACACATAAAATAATGTAAATACGTAGAATCATATATATATATATATATATATATATATATATATATATATATATATATATATATATATATATATATATATATATATATATATATATATATATATATATATATATATATACAAAATACACATAAAGTAATGTAAATTCATCAAAATAAATAAACAAAATTGCAATAATAGAATGTATATATAAGAAAATATATATAAAAATACAAATAAAATAACTAAAATTTGTATAAAACTATATACAAAAATACGCAAAATAATTTAAATTTGTTTGAAAATAAATAGCAAAATACACATAAAATTAGGCAAATTTGGATTGAAATACATATAAAACACTCATAAAATAATGTAAATCTATGAAAATATATAAACAAATACAGTTAACGTAAATTTAAATATATTTAAAAAATACACTTCAAATAGTGTAAATTTGAATTAAAATATAGATACAAATACACTTAAATTAACGTAAATTTGTATAAAATATATATATATATATATATATATATATATATATATATATATATATATATATATATATATATATATATATATATATATATAAAATCACATTAAATAATGTAAATATATACAAAATATATACAAAACACAAATAGAATAATGTAAAATCGTATCAAAATAAATAAACAGAATATTAATAAAATAATGTAAATTTGTATGAAAGTTAAGATGCAAAATACCCCAAAAATAGCGCATTTTTTATAAATATATATAAACCAAAACACACATAAAATATTTGAATTTGTATTAAAATAAATATACGAAATGCACACACAATAAGGTAAATTTGTATTGAAATAGATATGCAAAATACATATAAAACAATGTAAATTTGTTTTGTTGATTTATATTGATACGAATTTAGTTGATTTTATATGTACTTTGTATATATATATTTTTTTTACGCTTTTACATTATTTAATATTTATTTTGAATATATATTTTTATACAAATTCATGGTATTTTATGTGTATTTGTATATATATTTTCATATAAATTTACATTATTTTATGTGTATTTTGTACATATATTTTTTTATAAATCTACCTTATTTTATGTTTATTTTGTCTGTGTATTTTGTATATTTATATTTATCCAAATACACATTCTTTTATTTGTATTTTGTTTATTTATTTTAATTCGAATTTATATTATTTTATGTGTTTTTTGTATACATTTTTTTATACGTATTTACTTAATTTTATGTGTATTTTGTATATATATTTTTATAGAAATCTACGTTTTTTTTATTTGTATTCGTATATATATTTTGAAACAAATTTACATTGTTTTATATGTATTTTTCCATATCTCTTTCAATACAAATTTACCTTATTGTATGTGCATTTTGTATATTTATTTCAATACAAATTTAAATATTTTATGTGTATTTTGGTATATCTATTTTTATAAGAAATGCGCTATTTTATTGGAATTTTGCATCTTTATTTTTATACAAATTTACATTATTTTATTAATATTCGGTGTATTTATTTTGATACGATTTTACATTATTCTATTTGTTTTTTTGTATATACTTTTTTTTATACATATTTACATTATTTAATGTGTATCTTCCATATATATTTTATACAAATTTATTATCTATTATCTATATTCATACAAATACACATTCTTTTCATGATATTTTGTTTATTTATTTTGACACGAATTTACATTCTTTTATATGTATTTTGTTTATATATTTTTATACGTATTCACATAATTTCATATGTATTTTGTATATTTTTTCTATAAATCTACATTATTTTATGTGTATTCGTATATATATTTTGAAACAAATTTACATTGTTTTATATGTATTTTTGAATATCTCTTTCAACACAAATTTACCTTACTGTATATGCATTTTGTATATTTATTTCAATACAAATTTAAATATTTTATGTGTATTTTGGTATATATATTTTTATAAAAAATGCGATAATTTCTGGGAACTTTGCATCTTTATTTTCATACAAATTTACATTATTTTATTGATATTCTGTGTATTTATTTTGATACGATTTTACATTATTCTATTTGTTTTTTGTATATATTTTTTTATACACATTTACATTATTTAATGTGTAGCTTGCATATATATTTCATACAAATTTACGTTATTTTAAGTGTGTTTGTTTATATATTTTCCTTCAAATTTACATTATTTGATGTGTATTTTTTATATGTATTTCAATACAAATTTACCTAATTTTATGTGTATTTTGTATATTTCTTTTCAAAAAAATTTAAATTATTTTGTGTATTTTTGTATATAGTTTTATACAAATTTAGGTTATTTTATGTACGCATTTACATTATTTAATGTGTGTTTTGTATATATATTTTTATGCAAATTTACTTTATTTTATGTTCATTTTGTACATATATTTTATAGAAATTTGCGTTATTTGTATATATATTTTCTCATACAAATTTACATTATTTTATTGCTATTTTGTTTATTTATTTTGATACGAATTACATGATTATATGTGTATTTTGTACATATTTTTATACGTATTTACATTACTTAATGTGTATTTTGTTTATATATTTTTAAACAAATATACGTTATTATATGTATTTGTATAAATATTTTGATACAGCTTTACATTATTTTATGTATTTTGTATGTACATTTGAATTCAAATTTAGCTTATTTTAGCTGTACTTTGTATATATATTTTCATACAAATTTAATTACTTCTGTGTATTTTTGTATATAGTTTTATACAAATTTACGATATTTTATGTGTATTTTGAATATTTATATTGATACAAATACATTCTTTTACTGGTATTTTGTTTATTTATTTTGATACGATTTTTGTGTATTTTATATTCATTTTTTTTATACGTATTTACTTCATTTTATGTGTATTTTGTTTATATTTTTATAGAAATCTATACATACAATGCACATACAATAAGGTAAATTTGTATTGAAATAGATATGCAAAATACATTTAAAACCATGTAAATTTTTTTCAAAATATATATACAAATACACATAAAATAACGTAGATTTCTATGAAAATAAATATAGAAAATACACGTAAAATAAATAAATACGTATAAAAAAGGTATACAAGATAAACATAAAATAATGTAAACTCGTATCAAAATAAATAAACAAAATAGTAATAAAAGAATGTGTATTGTATAAATATAAATATACAAAATACAAATAAAATAACGTATATTTATATAAAACTATATGCAAAAATACACAAAAGTAATTAAATTTGTGAATAGATATTCAAAATACATGTGTATTTTGTATATTTATTTCATACAAATTGAAATTATTTTTGTTGATTTTTTATATATTTTCATACAAATTTTCGTTATTTTATGTGTATTTTATATATATATTTTCTCTAAATATACGTTCTTTTATCTGAATTTTGTTTATTGAAATTAAAACAATTTACCTTATTTTGTATATCTATTTTCATACAAATTAAAATACTTGTGTATTTTGTATAAAGTTTTATATAAATTTACGTTATTTTATGTGTATTTTGTATATTTATATTTATACAAATACACATTCTTTTATTGGTATTTTGTATATTTATTTTGATACAATTTACATTATTTTATGTATTTTGTATACTTTTTTTACGTATCAAATTCATTTTATGTATATTTTGTATATATATTTTATACAAATCTACGTTATTTTACGTGTATTGGTATATATATTTTGAAACAAATTTACATTGTTTTATATGTATTTTGCATATCTATTTCAATACAAATTTACCTTATTGTATGTGTTTTTATATATTTATTTTAACTCAAATTTAATTTTTTATGTGTATTTTGGTATATATATTTTATAAATAAAATAAAATGCGCTATTTTATGGGCATTTTGCCTCTTTATTTCATACAGATTTACATTATTTTATTAATATTCTGTGTATTTATTTTGATACGATTTTACATTATTCTATTTATGTTTAGTATATATTTTTTTATACAAATTTACGTTATTTTAAGTGTATTTGTTTATGTCTTTTCATTCAAATTTACATTATTTTATGTGTATTTTGTATATGTATTTCAATACAAATTTACCTAATTTTATGTGTATTTTGAATATTTATTTTCATACAAATTTAAAATATTTTGTGTATTTTGTATATAGTTTGACACAAATTTAGGTTATTTTATGTATTTTGTATATCTATTTTCATACAAATACATTCTTTTAATATTTTGTTTATTTATTTTGACATGAATTTAGAGTATTTAATGTGTATTTTGTATATATATTTTTATACGTATTTACATCATTCGCTTCAAAATAAATAAACAAAATATCAATAAAATATATATATATATATAAAAATATATATATATATATATATATATATATATATATATATATATATATATATATATATATATATATATATATATATATATATATATATATATATATATATATATATATATATATATATATATATATATATATACACATAAAGTAATGGAAATTATCAAAATAAATAAACAAAATTGCAATAATAGAATGTATATATGTAAGAAAATATATATAAAAAATACAAATAAAATAACTAAAATTTGTATAAAAATTTATACAAAAATACGCAAAAATAATTTAAATTTGTTTGAAAATAGATAGGCAAAATACACATAAAATTAGGCAAATTTGGATTGAAATACATATATAAAACACTCATAAAATAATGTAAATCTATATGAAAATATATAAACAATGTATTTAAATATATTTAAAAAATACACTTCAAATAGTGTAAATTTGAATTAAAATATAGATACAAATACACTTAAATTAACGTAAATTTGTATAAAATATATATATATATATATATATATATATATATATATAGATATATATATATATATATATATATATATATATATATATATATATATATATATATATATATATATATATATATAAAATCACATTAAATAATGTAAATATTAATACAAAAATATATACAAAACACAAATAGAATAATGTAAAATCGTATCAAAATAAATAAACAGAATATTAATAAAATAATGTAAATTTGTATGAAAGTTAAGATGCAAAATACCCCAAAAATAGCGCATTTTTTATAAAAAATATATATACCAAAACACACATAAAATATTTGAATTTGTATTAAAATAAATATACGAAATGCACACACAATAAGGTAAATTTGTATTGAAATAGATATGCAAAATACATATAAAACAATGTAAATTTGTTTTGTTGATTTATATTGATACGAATTTAGTTGATTTTATATGTACTTTGTATATATATATTTTTTTTACGCTTTTACATTATTTAATATTTATTTTGAATATATATTTTTATACAAATTCATGGTATTTTATGTGTATTTGTATATATATTTTCATATAAATTTACATTATTTTATGTGTATTTTGTACATATATTTTTTTATAAATCTACCTTATTTTATGTTTATTTTGTCTGTGTATTTTGTATATTTATATTTATCCAAATACACATTCTTTTATTTGTATTTTGTTTATTTATTTTAATTCGAATTTATATTATTTTATGTGTTTTTTGTATACATTTTTTTATACGTATTTACTTAATTTTATGTGTATTTTGTATATATATTTTTATAGAAATCTACGTTTTTTTATTTGTATTCGTATATATATTTTGAAACAAATTTACATTGTTTTATATGTATTTTTCCATATCTCTTTCAATACAAATTTACCTTATTGTATGTGCATTTTGTATATTTATTTCAATACAAATTTAAATATTTTATGTGTATTTTGGTATATCTATTTTTATAAGAAATGCGCTATTTTATTGGAATTTTGCATCTTTATTTTTATACAAATTTACATTATTTTATTAATATTCGGTGTATTTATTTTGATACGATTTTACATTATTCTATTTGTTTTTTGTATATACTTTTTTATACATATTTACATTATTTAATGTGTATCTTCCATATATATTTTATACAAATTTATTATCTATTATCTATATTCATACAAATACACATTCTTTTCATGATATTTTGTTTATTTATTTTGACACGAATTTACATTCTTTTATATGTATTTTGTTTATATATTTTTATACGTATTCACATAATTTCATATGTATTTTGTATATTTATTTCTATAGAAATCTACATTATTTTATGTGTATTCGTATATATATTTTGAAACAAATTTACATTGTTTTATATGTATTTTTGAATATCTCTTTCAACACAAATTTACCTTACTGTATATGCATTTTGTATATTTATTTCAATACAAATTTAAATATTTTATGTGTATTTTGGTATATATATTTTTATAAAAAATGCGATAATTTCTGGGAACTTTGCATCTTTATTTTCATACAAATTTACATTATTTTATTGATATTCTGTGTATTTATTTTGATACGATTTTACATTATTCTATTTGTTTTTTGTATATATTTTTTTATACACATTTACATTATTTAATGTGTAGCTTGCATATATATTTCATACAAATTTACGTTATTTTAAGTGTGTTTGTTTATATATTTTCCTTCAAATTTACATTATTTGATGTGTATTTTTTATATGTATTTCAATACAAATTTACCTAATTTTATGTGTATTTTGTATATTTTTTTTCAAAAAAATTTAAATTATTTTGTGTATTTTTGTATATAGTTTTATACAAATTTAGGTTATTTTATGTACGCATTTACATTATTTAATGTGTGTTTTGTATATATATTTTTATGCAAATTTACTTTATTTTATGTTCATTTTTGTACATATATTTTTATAGAAATTTGCGTTATTTGTATATGTTTTCTCATACAAATTTACATTATTTTATTGCTATTTTGTTTATTTATTTTGATACGAATTACATGATTATATGTGTATTTTGTACATATTTTTTAAACGTATTTACATTACTTAATGTGTATTTTGTTTATATATTTTTAAACAAATATACGTTATTATATGTATTTGTTTAAATATTTTGATACAGCTTTACATTATTTTATGTATTTTGTATGTACATTTGAATTCAAATTTAGCTTATTTTAGCTGTACTTTGTATATATATTTTCATACAAATTTAATTACTTCTGTGTATTTTTGTATATAGTTTTATACAAATTTACGATATTTTATGTGTATTTTGAATATTTATATTGATACAAATACACATTCTTTTACTGGTATTTTGTTTATTTATTTTGATACGATTTTTGTGTATTTTATATTCATTTTTTTCATACGTATTTACTTCATTTTATGTGTATTTTGTTTATATTTTTATAGAATTCTATACATACAATGCACATACAATAAGGTAAATTTGAATTGAAATAGATATGCAAAATACATTTAAAACCATGTAAATTTTTTTCAAAATATATATACAAATACACATAAAATAACGTAGATTTCTATGAAAATAAATATAGAAAATACACATAAAATGAAGTAAATACGTATTAAAAAAGGTATACAAGATAAACATAAAATAATGTAAACTCGTATCAAAATAAATAAACAAAATAGTAATAAAAGAATGTGTATTGTATAAATATAAATATACAAAATACAAATAAAATAACGTATATTTATATAAAACTATATGCAAAAATACACAAAAGTAATTAAATTTGTGTGAAAATAGATATTCAAAATACATGTGTATTTTGTATATTTATTTTCATACAAATTGAAATTATTTTTGTTGATTTTTTTATATATTTTCATACAAATTTTCGTTATTTTATGTGTATTTTGTATATATATTTTTTCTACAAATATACGTTCTTTTATCTGAATTTTGTTTATTGAATTAGAAACGAATTTACCTTATTTTGTATATCTATTTTCATACAAATTAAAATACTTGTGTATTTTTGTATAAAGTTTTATATAAATTTACGTTATTTTATGTGTATTTTGTATATTTATATTTATACAAATACACATTCTTTTATTGGTATTTTGTATATTTATTTTGATACGAATTTACATTATTTTATGTGTATTTTGTATACTTTTTTTATACGTATCAAATTCATTTTATGTATATTTTGTATATATATTTTTATACAAATCTACGTTATTTTACGTGTATTGGTATATATATTTTGAAACAAATTTACATTGTTTTATATGTATTTTGCATATCTATTTCAATACAAATTTACCTTATTGTATGTGTTTTTTATATATTTATTTTAATTCAAATTTAATTTTTTTATGTGTATTTTGGTATATATATTTTTATAAATAAAATAAAAATGCGCTATTTTATGGGCATTTTGCCTCTTTATTTTCATACAAATTTACATTATTTTATTAATATTCTGTGTATTTATTTTGATACGATTTTACATTATTCTATTTATGTTTAGTATATATTTTTTTATACAAATTTACGTTATTTTAAGTGTATTTGTTTATGTCTTTTCATTCAAATTTACATTATTTTATGTGTATTTTGTATATGTATTTCAATACAAATTTACCTAATTTTATGTGTATTTTGAATATTTATTTTCATACAAATTTAAAATATTTTTGTGTATTTTTGTATATAGTTTGACACAAATTTAGGTTATTTTATGTGTATTTTGTATATCTATTTTCATACAAATACACATTCTTTTATTGATATTTTGTTTATTTATTTTGACGCGAATTTACAGTATTTAATGTGTATTTTGTATATATATTTTTATACGTATTTACATCATTCGCTTCAAAATAAATAAACAAAATATCAATAAAAGAATGTGTATTTGTATGAAAATAGATATACAAAATACACATAAAATAACCTAAATTTGTATCAAACTATATACAAAAATACACAAAAACATTTTAAATATGTATGGAGATAAATATACAAAATACACATAAAATTAGGTAAATTTGTATTGAAATACATACACAAAATACACATAAAATAATGTAAATTTGAATGAAAATACATAAACAAATACACTTAAAATAACGTAAATTTGTATAAAAAAAATATGTAATGTAAAATCGTAACAAAATAAATACACAGAATATTAATAAAATAATGTAAATTTGTATGAAAATAAAGGAGCAAAATATCCATAAAATAACGCATTTTTTTTTAATATATATACCTAAAGACATATAAAAAAATTAAATTTGTATTAAAATAAATATACGAAATGCACATACAATAAGGTAAATTTAAATTGATATGCAAAATACATATAAAACAATGTAAAATTTGTTTCAAAATATATACACGAATACACATAAAATATATGTATATATATATATATAAATATATATATACAAATACATATAAATAAAATGAAGTAAATACGTATAAGAAAATGTACAAAAAATACACATAAATAATGTAAATTGTATCAAAATAAATAAAAAATATAATAAAAATGTGTATTTGTATAAAAATAAATATACAAAATACACATAAAATATCGTAAATTTATATAAAACTATATACAAAAATACACACAAATAGTTAAATTTGTATGAAAATAGATATACAAAATACACAAAATATACTAAATTTGAATTGAAAAAAAAAAAATATATATATATATATATATATATATATATATATATATATATATATATATATATATATATATATATATATATATAAATACACATAAAATAATTTAAATTTGTATGAAAATATGTATTCAAATACATAAAATAACATGAATTTGTATAAAATTTGTATCAAAATATATACGAGAGCACACAATAAAATAACGTAAAATTTTAAGAAAATATATATCAAAATACACATAAAATAATGTAAATACGTAGAATCATATATATATATATATATATATATATATATATATATATATATATATATATATATATATATATATATATATATATATATATATATATATATACACACATAAAGTAATGGAAATTCGTATCAAAATAAATAAACAAAATTGCAATAATAGAATGTATATATGTAAAAAATATATATAAAAATACAAATAAAATAACTAAAATTTGTATAAAATTTATAAAAAATACGCAAAATAATTTAAATTTGTTTGAAAATAGATAGGCAAAATACACATAAAATTAGGCAAATTTGGATTGAAATACATATATAAAACACTCATAAAATAATGTAAATCTATATGAAAATATATAAACAATATATTTAAATATATTTAAAAAATACACTTCAAATAGTGTAAATTTGAATTAAAATATAGATACAAATACACTTAAATTAACGTAAATTTGTATATATATATATATATATATATATATATATATATATATATATATATATATATATATATATATATATATATATATATATATATATATATATATAAAATCACATTAAATAATGTAAATATGTATACAAAAATATATACAAAACACAAATAGAATAATGTAAAATCGTATCTAAATAAATAAACAGAATATTAATAAAATAATGTAAATTTGTATGAAAGTTAAGATGCAAAATACCCCAAAAATAGCGCATTTTTTATAAAAAATATATATACCAAAACACACATAAAATATTTGAATTTGTATTAAAATAAATATACGAAATGCACACACAATAAGGTAAATTTGTATTGAAATAGATATGCAAAATACATATAAAACAATGTAAATTTGTTTTGTTGATTTATATTGATACGAATTTAGTTGATTTTATATGTACTTTGTATATATATATTTTTTTTACGCTTTTACATTATTTAATATTTATTTTGAATATATATTTTTATACAAATTCATGGTATTTTATGTGTATTTGTATATATATTTTCAAATAAATTTACATTATTTTATGTGTATTTTGTACATATATTTTTTTTATAAATCTACCTTATTTTATGTTTATTTTGTCTGTGTATTTTGTATATTTATATTTATCCAAATACACATTCTTTTATTTGTATTTTGTTTATTTATTTTAATTCGAATTTATATTATTTTATGTGTTTTTTGTATACATTTTTTTATACGTATTTACTTAATTTTATGTGTATTTTGTATATATATTTTTATAGAAATCTACGTTTTTTTATTTGTATTCGTATATATATTTTGAAACAAAGTTTCATTGTTTTATATGTATTTTTCCATATCTCTTTCAATACAAATTTACCTTATTGTATGTGCATTTTGTATATTTATTTCAATACAAATTTAAATATTTTATGTGTATTTTGGTATATCTATTTTTATAAGAAATGCGCTATTTTATTGGAATTTTGCATCTTTATTTTTATACAAATTTACATTATTTTATTAATATTCGGTGTATTTATTTTGATACGATTTTACATTATTCTATTTGTTTTTTTGTATATACTTTTTTTATACATATTTACATTATTTAATGTGTATCTTCCATATATATTTTATACAAATTTATTATCTATTATCTATATTCATACAAATACACATTCTTTTCATGATATTTTGTTTATTTATTTTGACACGAATTTACATTCTTTTATATGTATTTTGTTTATATATTTTTATACGTATTCACATAATTTCATATGTATTTTGTATATTTATTTCTATAGAAATCTACATTATTTTATGTGTATTCGTATATATATTTTGAAACAAATGTACATTGTTTTATATGTATTTTTGAATATCTCTTTCAACACAAATTTACCTTACTGTATATGCATTTTGTATATTTATTTCAATACAAATTTAAATATTTTATGTGTATTTTGGTATATATATTTTTATAAAAAATGCGATAATTTCTGGGAACTTTGCATCTTTATTTTCATACAAATTTACATTATTTTATTGATATTCTGTGTATTTATTTTGATACGATTTTACATTATTCTATTTGTTTTTTGTATATATTTTTTTATACACATTTACATTATTTAATGTGTAGCTTGCATATATATTTCATACAAGTTTACGTTATTTTAAGTGTGTTTGTTTATATATTTTCCTTCAAATTTACATTATTTGATGTGTATTTTTTATATGTATTTCAATACAAATTTACCTAATTTTATGTGTATTTTGTATATTTCTTTTCAAAAAAATTTAAATTATTTTGTGTATTTTTGTATATAGTTTTATACAAATTTAGGTTATTTTATGTACGCATTTACATTATTTAATGTGTGTTTTGTATATATATTTTTATGCAAATTTACTTTATTTTATGTTCATTTTTGTACATATATTTTTATAGAAATTTGCGTTATTTGTATATGTTTTCTCATACAAATTTACATTATTTTATTGCTATTTTGTTTATTTATTTTGATACGAATTACATGATTATATGTGTATTTTGTACATATTTTTTATACGTATTTACATTACTTAATGTGTATTTTGTTTATATATTTTTAAACAAATATACGTTATTATATGTATTTGTATAAATATTTTGATACAGCTTTACATTATTTTATGTATTTTGTATGTACATTTGAATTCAAATTTAGCTTATTTTAGCTGTACTTTGTATATATATTTTCATACAAATTTAATTACTTCTGTGTATTTTTGTATATAGTTTTATACAAATTTACGATATTTTATGTGTATTTTGAATATTTATATTGATACAAATACACATTCTTTTACTGGTATTTTGTTTATTTATTTTGATACGATTTTTGTGTATTTTATATTCATTTTTTTTATACGTATTTACTTCATTTTATGTGTATTTTGTTTATATTTTTATAGAAATCTATACATACAATGCACATACAATAAGGTAAATTTGTATTGAAATAGATATGCAAAATACATTTAAAACCATGTAAATTTTTTTCAAAATATATATACAAATACACATAAAATAACGTAGATTTCTATGAAAATAAATATAGAAAATACACATAAAATGAAGTAAATACGTATTAAAAAAGGTATACAAGATAAACATAAAATAATGTAAACTCGTATCAAAATAAATAAACAAAATAGTAATAAAAGAATGTGTATTGTATAAATATAAATATACAAAATACAAATAAAATAACGTATATTTATATAAAACTATATACAAAAATACACAAAAGTAATTAAATTTGTGTGAAAATAGATATTCAAAATACATGTGTATTTTGTATATTTATTTTCATACAAATTGAAATTATTTTTGTTGATTTTTTTATATATTTTCATACAAATTTTCGTTATTTTATGTGTATTTTGTATATATATTTTTTCTACAAATATACGCTCTTTTATCTGAATTTTGTTTATTGAATTAGAAACGAATTTACCTTATTTTGTATATCTATTTTCATACAAATTAAAATACTTGTGTATTTTTGTATAAAGTTTTATATAAATTTACGTTATTTTATGTGTATTTTGTATATTTATATTTATACAAATACACATTCTTTTATTGGTATTTTGTATATTTATTTTGATACGAATTTACATTATTTTATGTGTATTTTGTATACTTTTTTTATACGTATCAAATTCATTTTATGTATATTTTGTATATATATTTTTATACAAATCTACGTTATTTTACGTGTATTGGTATATATATTTTGAAACAAATTTACATTGTTTTATATGTATTTTGCATATCTATTTCAATACAAATTTACCTTATTGTATGTGTTTTTTATATATTTATTTTAATTCAAATTTAATTTTTTTATGTGTATTTTGGTATATATATTTTTATAAATAAAATAAAAATGCGCTATTTTATGGGCATTTTGCCTCTTTATTTTCATACAAATTTACATTATTTTATTAATATTCTGTGTATTTATTTTGATACGATTTTACATTATTCTATTTATGTTTAGTATATATTTTTTTATACAAATTTACGTTATTTTAAGTGTATTTGTTTATGTCTTTTCATTCAAATTTACATTATTTTATGTGTATTTTGTATATGTATTTCAATACAAATTTACCTAATTTTATGTGTATTTTGAATATTTATTTTCATACAAATTTAAAATATTTTTGTGTATTTTTGTATATAGTTTGACACAAATTTAGGTTATTTTATGTGTATTTTGTATATCTATTTTCATACAAATACACATTCTTTTATTGATATTTTGTTTATTTATTTTGACTCGAATTTACAGTATTTAATGTGTATTTTTTATATATATTTTTATACGTATTTACATCATTCTCGTCAAAATAAATAAACAAAATATCAATAAAAGAATGTGTATTTGTATGAAAATAGATACAAATACCATTAAAATAACCTAAATTTGTTTCATTATATATATACAAAATACACAAAAACATTTTAAATATGTATGGATAAATATATACAAAATACATAAAATTAGGTAAATTTGTATTGAAATACATACACAAAATACATAAAATAATGTAAATTTGAATGAAAATACATAAACAAATACACTTAAAATAACGTAAATTTGTATAAAAAATATATGTATATGTATATATATATATATATATATATATATATATATATATATATATATATATATATATATATATATATATATATATATATGTATATATATATATATATATATATATATATATATATATATATAATACATCAAATAATGTAAATTGTATCAAAATATTTATACAAATACACAACGTAAATTTGTATAAATACATAAACAAAATACACATTAAATAATGTAAATACGCATAAAATATGTAGAAAATACACATATAATCATGTAATTCGTATCAAAATAAATAAACAAAATACCAATAATATAATGTAAATTTATATGAAAACATATACAAAATACATATAAAATAACGCTAATTTCTTTAAAAATATATGTACAAAATGCACATCAAATAAGTAGTAAATTTGCATCAAAATATATATAAAACACACTTTAAATAATGTAAATGCGTATAAAAATGTATAAAAATACCTTTGAAATAATCTAAATTCATATCGAATTAAATTAACAAAATACCAATACAATAATGTGAAAATGTATATAGAAAATACAAATAAAATAACCTAAATACAAATACAGATATACACATAAAATGATCTAAAATTGCATGAAATGAATATATGAAACAAACATAAAATAAGTAAATTTGTAATGAAATATATGTAAAATACACATAAAATAATTTAAATTTGTATGAAATATGTATTCAAATACACATAAAATAACATGAATTTGTATAAAATTTGTATCAAAATATATACGAGCACACAATAAAATAACGTAAATTTTAAGAAAATATATATCCAAATACACATAAAATAATGTAAATACGTATCATATATATATATATATATATATATATATATATATATATATATATATATATATATATATATATATATATATATATATATATATATACAAAATACATAAATAAATGGAAATTCGTATCAAAATAAATAAACAAAATTGCAATAATAGAATGTATATATGTAAAAATATATATAAAAATACAAATAAAATAACTAAAATTTGTATAAAATTTATACAAAAATACGCAAAAATAATTTAAATTTGTTTGAAAATAGATAGGCAAAATACACATAAAATTAGCAAATTTGGATTGAAATACATATATAAAACACTCATAAAATAATGTAAATCTATATGAAAATATATAAACAATGTATTTAAATATATTTAAAATACACTTCAAATAGTGTAAATTTGAATTAAAATATAGATACAAATACCTAAATTAACGTAAATTTGTATAAAATATATATATATATATATATATATATATATATATATATATATATATATATATATATATATATATATATATATATATATATATATATATATATATATATATATATAAATCACATTAAATAATGTAAATATGTATACAAAATATATACAAAACACAAATAGAATAATGTAAATCGTATCTAAATAAATAAAAGAATATTAATAAAATAATGTAAATTTGTATGAAAGTTAAGATGCAAAATACCCCAAAAATAGCATTTTTATAAAAAATATATATAAAACACACATAAAATATTTGAATTTGTATTAAAATAAATATACGAAATGCACACAATAAGGTAAATTTGTATTGAAATAGATATGCAAAATACATATAAAACAATGTAAATTTGTTTTGTTGATTTATATTGATACGAATTTAGTTGATTTTATATGTACTTTGTATATATATATATTTTTTTTACGCTTTTACATTATTTAATATTTATTTTGAATATATATTTTTATACAAATTCATGGTATTTTATGTGTATTTGTATATATATTTTCAAATAAATTTACATTATTTTATGTGTATTTTGTACATATATTTTTTTTATAAATCTACCTTATTTTATGTTTATTTTGTCTGTGTATTTTGTATATTTATATTTATCCAAATACACATTCTTTTATTTGTATTTTGTTTATTTATTTTAATTCGAATTTATATTATTTTATGTGTTTTTTGTATACATTTTTTTATACGTATTTACTTAATTTTATGTGTATTTTGTATATATATTTTTATAGAAATCTACGTTTTTTTATTTGTATTCGTATATATATTTTGAAACAAATTTACATTGTTTGATATGTATTTTTGCATATCTCTTTAAATACAAATTTACCTTATTGTATGTGCATTTTGTATATTTATTTCAATACAAATTTAAATATTTTATGTGTATTTTAGTATATATATTTTTATAAGAAATGCGCTATTTTATGGGAATTTTGCGTCTTTATTTTTATTCAAATTTACATTATTTTATTAATATTCGGTGTATTTATTTTGATACGATTTTACATTATTCTATTTTTTTTTTGTATATACTTTTTTATACATATTTACATTATTTAATGTGTATCTTGCATATATATTTTATACAAATTTCTTATCTATTATCTATTTTCATACAAATACACATTCTTTTCATGATATTTTGTTTATTTATTTTGACACGAATTTACATTATTTGATATGTATTTTGTATATATATTTTTATACGTATTCACATAATTTCATATGTATTTTGTATATATATTTCTTAAGAAATCTACTTTATTTTATGTGTATTCGTATATATATTTTGAAACAAATTTACATTGTTTTATATGTATTTTTGAATATCTCTTTCAATACAAATTTACCTTACTGTATATGCATTTTGTATATTTATTTCAATACAAATTTAAATATTTTATGTGTATTTTGGTATATATATTTTTATAAAAAATGCGATAATTTCTGGGAATTTTGCATCTTTATTTTCATACAAATTTACATTATTTTATTGATATTCTGTGTATTTATTTTGATACGATTTTACATTATTCTATTTGTTTTTTGTATATATTTTTTTATACACATTTACATTATTTAATGTGTATCTTGCATATATATTTTATACAAATTTACGTTATTTTAGGTGTATTTGTTTATATATTTTTATTCAAATTTACATTATTTTGTATATGTATTTCAATACAAATTTACCTAATTTTATGTGTATTTTGTATATTTCTTTTCAAACAAATTTAAATTATTTTTGTGTATTTTTGTATATAGTTTTATACAAATTTAGGTTATTTTATGTACGCATTTACATTATTTAGTGTGTGTTTTGTATATATATTTTTATGCAAATTTACTTTATTTTATGTGCATTTTTGTACATATATTTTTATAGAAATTTGCGTTATTTGTATATGTTTTCTCATACAAATTTACATTATTTTATTGCTATTTTGTTTATTTATTTTGATACGAATTACATGATTATATGTGTATTTTGTACATATTTTTTATACGTTTTTACATTCCTTAATGTGTATTTTGTTTAATTATTTTTAAACAAATCTACGTTATTATATGTATTTGTATAAATATTTTGATACAGATTTACATTATTTTATGTATTTTGTATGTACATTTCAATTTAAATTTAGCTTATTTTAGCTGTATTATGTATATATATTTTCATACAAATTTAATAACTTCTGTGTATTTTTATATATAGTTTTATACAAATTTGCGATATTTTATGTGTATTTTCTATATTTATATTTATACAAATACACTTACTTTTACTGGTATTTTGTTTATTTATTTTGAAACGATTTTTATGTGTATTTTGTATTCATTTTTTATACGTATTTACTTCATTTTATGTGTATTTTGTATATATTTTTATAGAAATCTACGTTATTTTATGTGTATTCGTATATATATTTTGAAACAAATTTACATTCTTTTATATGTATTTTGCATATCTATTTCAATACAAATTTACCTTACAGTATCTGCATTTTGTATATTTATTTTAATACAAATTTTAATATTTTATGTGTATTTTCGTATATATATTTTTATAAAAAAATGCATTATTTTATGGGTATTTTGCATCTTAATTTTCATACAAATTTACATTATTTTATTAATATTCTGTGTATTTATTTTGATACGATTTTACATTATTCTATTTGTATTATGTATATATTTTTTTATACATATTTACATTATTTAATTAGTATTTTGTATATATATTTGATACAAATATACGTTATTTTAAGTGTATATGTTTATATATTTTCATTCAAACTTCCATTATTTTATGTGTATTTTGTATATGTATTTTTGAATACAAACTTACCTAATTTTATGTGTTTTTTGTATATTTATTTTCATACAAATTTAAATTATTTTTGTGTATTTTTGTATATAGTTTTATACAAACTTAGGTTATTTTATGAGTATTTTGTATATCTATTTTCATACAAATACACATTCTTTTACTGATATTTTGTTTATTTATTTTGACGAGAATTTAAATTATTTAATGTGTATTTTACGAAAATTTGTATGAAAATATATAAAAAAATAAACAAAAATAATTTCAATTTGTATGAAAATAAATATACAAAATACACATGTATTTTGTATATCTATTTTCACACAAATTTAATTACTTTTGTGTATTTTTGTATATAGTTTTATATAAATTGACGTTATTTTATTTGTATTTTGTATATTTGTATTTATACAATACACATTCTTTTATTAGTATTTTGTTTATTTATTTTGATACGAGTTTACATTATTTTATGTGTATTTTGTATACCTTTTTTTATACGTATTTACTTCATTTTATGTGTATTTTGTATATTTATTTTCATAGAAATCTACGTTATTTTATGTGTATTCGTATATATATTTTGAAAAAAATTTATATGGTTTTATATGTATTTTGTATATCTATTTCAATACAAATTTACCTTATTGTATGTGCATTTTGTATATTTATTTTAATACAAATTCAAATATTTTATGTGTGTCTTGGTATAAATATTTTTATAAAAAATGCGTTATTTTATGGGTATTTTGCATCTTAATTTTCATACAAATTTACATTATTTTATTAATATTCTGTGTATTTATTTTGATACGATTTTATATTATTCTATTTGTGTTTTGTATATATTTTTTTATACATATTTACATTACTTAATGTGTATTTTTTATATATATTTTATACAAATTTACGTTATTTTAAGTGTATTTGTTTATATATTTTCATTATAAATTTACATTATTTTATGCGTATTTTGTAAATGTATTTCAATACAATACATTCAAAGTATTTTGTATATTTATTTTCATACAAATAAAAAAAAAAATTGAGTATTTGTGTATATTGTTTTATTCAAATTTAGGTGATTTTATGTGTATATTGTATATCTATTTTCATACAAATACACATTCTTTTACTGATATTTTGTTTATTTATTTTGACGCGAATTTACATTATTTAATTTGTATTTTACATATATATATATATATATATATATATATATATATATATATATATATATATATATATATATATATATATATATATATATATATATATATATATATATATATATATATATATATATATATATATATATATATATATACGTGTTTACATCATTTGATGTGTATTTTGTATATATATTTCTATAGAAATCTCCGTTGATTTATGAGTATTCGTATATAGATTTTGAAATAAATTAACACTGTTTTATGTGTATTTTGCTTATTTTTTCAATACAAATTTACCTTATTGTATATGCATTTTATATATTAATTTTAATACAAATTTAATTATGCTATGTGTATTTTTGTAAATGTATTTTTATAAAAATATGCTTTATTTGATGGGTATTTTGCATTTTTATTTTCCTACAAATTTACATTATTTTATTTATATTCTGTTTATTTTTTTTGAAACAATTTTACATTATTCTATGTGTATTTTGTATATCTATTTTTATACGTATTTACTTAATTTTATGTGTATTTTGTATATATATTTTTATAGAAATTTACGTTATTTTATGTGTATTCGTATTTATATTTTGAAACAAATTTACATTGTTTTATATTTATTTTTGCATATCTCTTTCAATACAAGTTTACCTTATTGTATGTGCATTTTGTATATTTATTTCAATACAAATTTAAATATTTTATGTGTATTTTGGTATATATATATTTTTATAAGAAATGCGCTATTTGATGGGAATTTTGCATCTTTTTTTTCCTACAAATTTACATTTTTTTTTTAATATTCGGTGTATTTATTTTGATACGATTTCACATTATTCTATTTGTTTTTTGTATATATTTTTTTTATACATATTTACATTATTTAATGTGTATCTTGCATATATACATATACACATTCTTTTCATGATATTTTGTTTATTTATTTAGACACGAATTTACCTAGATATGTATTTTGTATATATATTTTTATACGTATTTACATAATTTCATGTGTATTTTGTATATATATTTCTATAGAAATCTACGTTATTTTATGTGTATTCGTATATATATTTTGAAACAAATTTACTTTGTTTTATATGTATTTTTGAATATCTCTTTCAATACATATTTACCTTACTGTATATGGATTTTGTGTATTTATTTCAATACAAAGTTAAATATTTTATGTGTATTTTGGTATATATATTTTTATAAAAAATGCGCTATTTTATGGGAATTTTGCATCTTTCTTTTCATACAAATTTACATTATTTTATTGATACTCTGTGTATTTACATTGATAGGATTTTACATTATTCTATTTCTTTTTTGTATATATTTTTACACATTTACATTATTTAATGTGTATCTTGCATATATATTTTATACAAATTTACGTTATTTTAAGTGTATTTCTTTATATATTTTCATTCAAATTTACATTATTCTATGTGTATTTTGTATATGTATTTCAATACAAATTTACCTAATTTTTTGGGTATTTTGTATATTTCTTTTCATACAAATTTTAAATATTTTTGTGTATTTTTGTATATAGTTTTATACAAATTTAGGTTATTTTATGTACGCATTTACATTATTTAATGTGTGTTTTGTATATATATTTTTATGCAAATTTACTTTATTTTATGTGCATTTTTGTACATATATTTGTTCAGAAATTTGCGTTAATTTATATGTATTTGTATATGTTTTCTCATACAAATTTACATTATTTTATTGCTATTTTGTTTATTTATTTTGATACGAATGAAAATAGATATACAAAATATACATAAAATAAACTAAATTTGTATTGAAATATATATACAAAATACATAAAATAATGTAAATTTCTATCAAAATATTTTAACAGATGCGCATAAAATAACATAAATTTGTTTTAAAATATAAAAAATACACATTAAATAATGTAAATATGTATAAAAAATATATACAAAACACGAGTAGAATAATGTAAAATCGTATCAAAATATATACACAGAATATTAATAAAACAATGTAAATTTGTATGAAAATAAAGATGCAAAATACCCATTAAATAACGCATTTTTTATAAAAATATATATACCAAAATACACATGAAAAAATTAATTTGTATTAAAATAAATATACAAAATACACATACAATAAATGTATGTATTGAAATAGATATGCAAAATACATATAAAATAATATAAATTTGTTTCAAAATATATATACGAATACACATAAAATAACGTAGATTTGTATAAATAAATATATATATATATATATATATATATATATATATATATATATATATATATATATATATATATATATATATATATATATATATATATATATATTATATATATATATATATATATATATATATATATATATATATATATATATATATATATATATATATATATATATATATATATATACATATATAGTAAATACGTATAAGAAAATGTATACAAAATGCACATAAAATAATGTAAATTCGTATCAAAATAAATAAACAAAATACCAATCAAAGAATGTGTATTTGTATAAATATAAATATACAAAATACACATAAAATAACGTAAATTTGTATAAAACTATACAAAAATACATAGAAGTAATTAAATTCGTATGAAAATAGATATACAAAATACAGATAAAATAAGCAAAATTTGAATTGAAATGTATATACAAAATAAAATATTTTATGTGTATATTTGTATTTGTATTTAGGTTATTTTATGTGTATTTTGTATATATATTTTCAACCAAAATTACATTATTTTATTGGTATTTTCTTAATTTAATTCGATTCGAATTTAGATTATTTCATAGGTATTTTCTATACATATTTTTATACTCATTTACATTATCTAATGTGTGTTTTGTATATATATTTTTTATGCAAATTTATTTTATGTTCATTTTTGTACATATATTTTTATAGAAATTTGCGTTATTTTATGTATATAGTTTTATATAAATTTACGTTATTTTATGTGCATTTTGTATATTTATGTTTATACAAATACACATTCTTTTATTGGTATATTGTTTATTTACATTTATACGAATTTATATTATTTTATGTGTATTTTGTATACATTTTTTTATACGTATTTACTTAATTATATGTGTATTTTGTATATGTATTTTTATAGAAATCTACGTTATTTTATGTATATTCGTATATATATTTTGAAAAAAATTTACATTATTTTATATGTATTTTGCATATCTATTTCAATACAAATTTACCTTATTGTATGTGCATTTTGTAATTTTATTTTAATACAAATTGAAATATTTGATGTGTATTTTGGTATCAATAATTTTATAAAAAAAAAACGTAAATTTGTATAAAAAAATATGTACAAAACACAAATAGAATAATGTAAAATCGTATCAAAATAAATACACAGAATATTAGTAAAATAATGTAAATTTGTATGAAAATAAATCAGCAAAATCCCCATAAAATAATGCATTTTTTTTATTTATAAAAATATATATATCAAAATACACATCAAAAAATTTAATTTGTATTAAAATAAATATACTAAAAACACATACAATAAGGTGAATTTGTATTGAAATAGATATGCAAAATACATATAAAACAATGTAAATTTGTTTCAAAATATACGAATACACATAAAATACCGTAGATTTCTATAAAAATATATATACAAAATACACATAAAATGAAGTAAATACGTATAAAAAAATGTATACAAAATACACAAAATAATGTAAATTCATATCAAATGAAAATAAACAAAATACCAATAAAAGAATGTGTATTTGTATAAATATAAATATACAAAATACACATAAAATAACGTAAATTTATATAAAACTATATACAAAAATACGAATACACATAAAATACCGTAGATTTCTATAAAAATATATATACAAAATACACATAAAATGAAGTAAATACGTATAAAAAAATGTATACAAAATACACATAAAATAATGTAAATTCGTATCAAATGAAAATAAACAAAATACCAATAAAAGACTGTGTATTTGTATAAATATAAATATACAAAATACACATAAAATAACGTAAATTTATGTAAAATTATATACAAAAATACACAGAAGTAATTAAATTTGTATGAAAATATATACAAAATACACACAAAATAAGCTAAATTTGAATTGAAATATATATACAAAATACTTATATTTTGCATATCTATTTTCAAACAAATTTAAATTATTTTTTGTTTATTTTTGTATATATTTATTTTTTTTATACATAGAATAATGTAAAATCGTATCTAAAAAAGTACACCGAATATCAATAAAATAATTTAAATTTGTATGAAAATAAAGATGCAAAATACCCATAAGATAAAGCATTTTTTTTTTAAATACATGTACAAAAATACACATAGAATAATTAAATTTGTATTAAAATTAATATACAAAATGCACACATACAATAAGGTAAATTTGTATTGAAAAAAAACGCAAAATACAAATAAAACAGTGTAAATTTGTTTCAAAATATATATACGAATACACATAAAATAAAGTAGATTTCTATAGAAATATCTATACAAAATACACATGAAATTATGTAAATACGTATAAAAATATATATACAAAATACATATTAAGTAATGTATATTCGGGTCAAAATAAATAAACAAAATGTCATGAAAAGAATGTGTATTTGTATGAAAATAAATAATAGATAATAAATTTGTATGAAATATATATGCAAGATACACATTAAATAATGTAAATATGTTTAAAAAATATATATATACAAAAAACAAATGGAATAATGTAAAATCGTATCAAAATAAAAACACCGAATATTAATAAAATAATGTAAATTTGTATGAAAAGAAAGATGCAAAATTCCCATCAAATATCGCATTTCTTATAAAAATATATATACCAAAATACACATAAAATATTTAAATTTGTATTGAAATAAATATACAAAATGCACATACAATAAGGATATATACAAAATACACATGAAATGATGTAAATACGTATAAAAATATATATACAAAATACAAATTAAATACTGTAAACTCGCGTTAAAATAAATAAACAAAATATGAATAAAAGAATGTGTATTTGTATGAAAATAGATATAACTATATACAAAAATTCACAGAAGTAATTAAATTTGTATGAAGATAGATATACAATATACACATAAAATAAGCTAAATTTGAATTGAAATATATATACAAAATACATAAAATAGTGTAAATTTGTATCAAAATATTGATACAAATACACATATAATAACGTAAATTTGTTTGAAAATATATAAACAAAATACACATTAAACAATGTAAATACGTATAAAAAAAAAGTATAAAATACACATATAATCATGTAATTCGTATCAAAATAAATAAACAAAATACCAATAAAATAATATAAATTTGTTTGAGTAAACGTGTATGTTGCATATTTTTTCAATACAAATTTACCTTATTATATACGCATTTTGTATATTAATTTTAATACAAATTTAATTATTCGATGTGTATTTTTGTATCTGTACTTTTATAAACATATGCTTTATTTTTTGGGTATTTTGCATCTTTATTTTCATACAAATTTACATTATTTTATTGATATTCTGCTCATTCATTTTGATACGAATTGACATTATTCTATGTGTATTTTGTATATATTTTCATACAAATTTACGTTATTTATGTGTATTTGTTTATATATGTTGACACAAATTTACAATATTTTATGCGTATTTTGTATATACATTTCAAAAGAAATTCACCTAGTTTTATGTGTATTTTGTATATCTATTTTCATACAAACTCAAATTATTTTTATGTATTTTTGTATATATTTTAATACAAATTTTAGTTATGTTATGTGCATTTTGTAAATTTATTTTCATTCAAATATATATTAACTTAATTTAAATTTGTATGAAAAGAAATATACAAAATACACATAAAATTAGGTTAATTTGTATTGAATTACATATACAAAATACACGTAAAATAATGTAAATTTGAAAGAAAATTTATAAACAAATACACATATAATAACGTAAATTTGTAAGAAATATATATACAAAATATACATTAAATAATGTAAATATGTATAAAAAGATATATACAAAACACAAATAGAATAATGTAAAATCGTATCAAAATATATACACAGAATATTAATCAAATAATATATATTTGTATGAAAATTAAGATGCAAAATACTTATAAAATAACGCATTTTTTATAAAATTATTGATACCAAAATACACATAAAACATTTGAATTTGTATTGAAATAGATATGCAAAATACATATAAAATAATGTAAATTTGTTTCAAAATATATATACGAATACACATAAAATAACGTAGATTTCTCTAAAAATACATATACAAAATACACATAAAATTAAGTTAATACGTATAAAAAAATGTATACAAAATACACATAAAATAATGTGAAATCGTATAAATGTAAATTAACAATATACCAATAAAAGAATATGTATTTGTATAAATATAGATATAAAAAAATGCACATAAAATAACGTAAATTTATATAAAACTATATACATAAAATAACTCAAATTTCTATAAAAATATATGTACAAAAATGAACATAAAATAAATTTGCATAAAAATATATATACAAAACACACATTAGATAATGTAAATGAGTATAAAAATATGTATACAAAATACCTATGAAATAATCTAAACTCGTATCGAATTAAATTAAGAAAATACCAATAAAATATTGTAATTTTGGATGAAAATATATATACAAAATACACATAAAATAACCTAAATACAAATACAAATATACACATAAAATAAATTCAAATTGAATGAAATATATATACAAAATAAACATAAAAGAAGGTAAATTTGTAATGAAATATATGAAAAAATACACATAAAATAATATAAATTTGTATGAAAATATATATACAAATACACATTAAATAACATAAAATTTGTATAAAATTTGTATAAAAATATATACTTATACACACAATAAAATAACGTAATTTTTTTATGAAAATGTATATACAGAATACACATAAAATAATTTAAATACGTAGAAAAATATATATACAAAAAACACATAAAATAATGTAAATTTGTATGAAAATATATAAACAAATACACATAATATAATGTAAATTTGGATAAAATATATATACAAAATGAACATTAAATAATGTAAATATGTATAAAAAAATATATACAAAATACATATAGAATAAAGTTAAATCGTATCAAAATAAATAAAGAGAATATCAATAAAATAAAGTAAATTTGTATGAAAACAAAGATGCAAAATATCCATATAATAACGCATATTCGCATAAAAATATATATACAAAAATACATATAAAATAATTAAATTTGTATCAAAATAAGTATACAAAATGCACGTACAATAAAGTAAATTTGTATTGAAATAGATATGCGAAATACACATCAATAATGTAAATTTGTATCAAAATATATATACGAATACTCATAAAATAGAGTAAATTTCTATTAAAATATACATACAAAATAGATATACAAAATACACATATAACTAGTTAAATTTGTATTTAAATACATGTACAAAAAACACATAAAATAAGGTAGATTTGTATGAAATGAAAATTGAATAGAATAATGTAAAATCATATCAAAATAAATACACAGAATATCAATAAAATAATGTAGATTTGTATAAAAATAAAGATGCAAAATACCCATAAAATAAAGCATATTTTTATATAAATGCATATACAAAAATACACATAGATTAATCAAATTTGTATTAAAATTAATATACAAAATGCACATACAATAAGGTAAATTTGTATAGAAAAAATATGCAAAATACAAATAAAACAATGTAAATTTGTTTCAAAATATATATACGAATACACATAAAATAACGTAGATTTCTATTGAAATATCCAAACAAAATACACTTGAAATAATGTAAATACGTATAAAAATATATATACAAAATACACATTAAATAATGTTAATTCGTGTCAAAATAAATAAACAAAATATCATGAAAAGAATGTGTATTTGTATGAAAATAGATATACAAAATACATATAAAATAACCTAAATTTGTATAAAACTATATACAAAAATACACAAAAATAATTTAAACATGTATGAAAATAAATATACAAAAAACATTTAAAATTAGGTAAATTTGTATTGAAATACATATACAAAATACACATAAAATAATGTAAATTTGAATGAAAATATATAAACATCTATACTTAAAATAATGTAAATTTGTATCAAATATATATACAAAAAACACATTAAATAATAAAAATAGTATACAAAAATATATACAAAACACAAATAAAATAATGTAAAATCGTATCAAAATAAATACAGAAAATATTAATAAAATAATGTAAATTTGTATGAAAATTAAGATGCAAAATACCCATAAAATAACGCATTTTTTATAAAAATATATATACGAAACAACATAAAATATTTGATTTTGTATTAAAATAAATAGATATAAAAAATATACATAAAATAAGCTAAGTTTGAATTGAAATATAGATACAAAATACATAAAATAGTGTAAATTTGTATCAAAATACTTATACAAATACACATATAATAAAGTAAATTGTTATAAAAATATATAAACAAAATACACATTAAATAATGTAAATACGTATAAAAAAAATGTACAAAATACACAAATAATCATGTAATTCGTATCAAAATAAATAGACAAAATACCAATAAAATAATGTAAATTTCTATGAGAAAACATATACAAAATACACATAAATAACACAAATATCAATAAAAATATATATAATATAATATATTTTTATACATATTTAAAATATTTAATGTATATTTTGCATATATATTTTATCCAAATTTACGTTATTTTATATGTATTTGCTTATATATTTTCATACAAATTTACATTATTTCATGTGAGTTTTGTATATGTATTTCAATACAAATTTGCCTAACTTTATGTGTATTTTGCATATCAATTTTCAAACAAACTTAAATTATTTTTCTGTACTTTTGTATATATTTTTATACAAATTTTAGTTATTTTATTTGTTTTTTGTATATATATTTTCCTACAAATATACATTCTTTTATTGGAATTTTGTGTATTTAATTTTTTACGAATTTACATTATTTTATGTGTTTTTTGTGTATATATTTTTCTACGTATTTAAAATATTTTGTGTTTTTTATATATACATTTTCATAAAAATGTACGTTATTTTATTGTGTGTATATATTTTGAAACAAATTTTATACAAATTCATATTATTTTATGTGTATTTGCAAATATATTTTCATACAAATTTATATTATTTTATGTGTATTCTTACATATATTTTATTACAAATTTACCTTATTTTATGTTTATTTTGAATATTTATTTCATTAAATTTTAAATTATTTAATGTGTATTTTTGTATTTGTATTTAGGTTATCTTAGCTTATCTTTAGGTTACCTTATTTTATGTTTATTTTGTATATTTATTTATTTAATTTTAAATTATTTTATGTGTATATTTGTATTTGTATTTAGGTTATTTTATGTGTATTTTGTATACATATTTTCATCCAAAATTACATTATTTTATTGGTATTTTCTTAATTTAATTCGATACGAATTTAGATTATTTCATAGGTATTTTGTATACATATTTTTATACTCATTTACATTATCTAAAGTGTGTTTTGTATATATATTTTTATGCAAATTTATTTTAAATTGATTTTTGTACATATATTTTTATAAAAATTTGCGTTATTTTATGTATATAGTTTTATATAAATTTACGTTATTTTATGTGCATTTTGTACATTTATATTTATATAAATACACACTCTTTTATTTATATATTGTTTATTTACATTTATACGAGTTTACATTATTTTATGTGTATTTTGTATACATTTTTTTATTCGTATTTACTTAATATTATGTGTATTTTATATATGTATTTTTATAGAAATCTACGTCATTTTATGTGTATTCGTATATATATTTTGAAACAAATTTACATTATTTTATATGTATTTTGCATATCTATTTCAATACAAATTTACCTTATTGTATGTGCATTTTGTATATTTTTTTTAATACAAATTCAAATATTTTATGTGTATTTTGGTATCAATAATTTTATAAAAAATGCGTTATTTTATAGGTATTTTGCATCTTAATTTTCATACAAATTTACATTATTTTATTAATATTTTGTGTATATATTTTGATACGATTTTACATCATTCTATTTGTGTTTTGTATATATTTTTTTTATACATATTTACATTATTTAATGTGTATTTTGAATATATATTTCATACAAATTTATGTTATTATATGTGTATTTGTTTATATATTTTCTTTCAAATTTACATTATTTTAAGTGAATTTTGTATATGTATTTCAATACAGATTAACCTAATTTTATGTGTATTTTGTATATTTCTCTTCATACAAATTTAAATTATTTTTGTGTATTTTTGTATATAGTTTGATACAAATTTAGGTTATTTTATGTACGCATTTACATTATTTAATGTGTGTTTTGTATATATATTTTTATCCAAAGTTACTTTATTTTACGTTCATTTTTGGACATATATTTTTATAGAAATTAGCGTTATTTTATATGTATTTGTATATGTTTTCTCATACAAATTTACATTATTTTATTGATATTTTGTTTATTTAGTTTGATACGAATTACATGATTATATGTGTATTTTGTATATATTTTTTATACGTATTTACATTACTTAATCTGTATTTTGTTTATATATTTTTAAACAAATTTACGTTATTATATGTATTTTTATAAATATTTTGATTAAAATTTACATTATTTTATCTTTTTTTGTATATACATTTCAATTCAAATTTAGCTTATTTTATGTGTATTTTGTATATCTATTTTCATACGAATTTAATTACTTCTGTGTATTTTTGTATAGTTTTATACAAATTTAAGTTATTTTATGTGTATTTTGTATATTTATATTTATACAAATACACATTCTTTTATTGGTATTTTGTTTATTTATTTTGATACGAATTTACATTATTTTATCAGTATTTTGTATACATTTTCTTATACGTATTTACTTAATTTTATGTGTATTTTGTATATATATTTTTATAGAAATCTACGTTATTTTATGTGTATTCGTATATATATTTTGAAACAAATTTACATTGTTTTATATGTATTTTGCATATCTATTTCAATACAGATTTACCTTATTGTATGTGTATTTTGTATATTTATTTTAATACAAATTAATTTTTTCATGTGTATTTTGGTATATATATTTTTTAAAAAAATGCGTTATTTAATGGGTATTTTGCATCTTTATTTTCATACAAATTTACATTGTTTTATTAATATTCTGTGTATTTATTTTGATACGATTTTACATTATTCTATTTGTGTTTTGTATATATTTTTTTATACATATTTACATTATTTAATGTGTATTTTGTATATTTCAAAACAAATTTACGTTATTTTATGCGCATCTGTTAAAAAATTTTGATACAAATTTACATTATTTTATGTATTTTGTATATATATTTCAATAGAAATTTAGTTTATTTTATGTATATTTTGTATATCTATTTTCATTCGTATCAAAATAAATAAACAAAAAAGCAATAAAATAATGTAAATATGTATGAGAAAACACATACAAATACACATAAAATAACGCAAATTTCAAAAAAAATATATGTACAAAAATGCACATAAAATAAAGTAAATTTGCATAAAAATTTAATACAAAACACACATTAAATAATGTAAATGCGTACATAAAATAACCTAAATTTGTATAAAACTAAATACAAAAATACACAAAAATATATATACAAAAAACAAATAGAATAATGTAAAATCGTATCAAAATAAATACACCGAATATTAATAAAATAATGTAAATTTGTATGAAAATAAAGATGCAAAATTCCCTTCAAATAGCGCATTTCTTATAAAAATATATATACCAAAATACACATAAAATATCTAAATTTTTATTGAAATAAATATACAAAATGCACATACAATAAGGTAAACTTCTATTGAAAGAGATATGCAAAAATACATATAAAACAATGTAAATTTGTTTCAAAATATATATACGAATACACATAAAATAACGTAGATTTCTATAAAAACATATATACAAAATACACATAAAATTAAGTAAATACGTATAAAAAAATGTAAAGAAAATACACATAAAATATTGTAAATTCGAAACAAAATAAATAAACAAAATACCAATAAAAGAATGTGTATTTGTATAAATATAAATGTACAAAATACACATACAAAATAAACATAAAATAAGGTAAATTTGTAATAAAATATATGTACAAAATACACATAAAATAATGTAAATTTATATGAAAATATATATACAAATACACATAAAATACAATGAATTTGTATAAAATTATATATTTAAAATAAATATTAAGTAATGTAAATGCGTATAAAAATATATATACAAAGTACATATAAAATAATGTAAATTCGTATCAATATAAATCAACGAAATACCAATAAAATAATATATATTTGAATGAAAATAGATTTACAAAATACACATAACATAACTAAAATTTGTATTGAAATATATACAAAAATACATAAAAATAATTTGAGTTTGTATGAAAATAGATATTCAAAATACACATAAAACTAGGTAAATTTCTTTTGAAATATATATGCAAAACACCCATAAAATATTGTAAATTTGTGTCAAAATATTTAAACAAATACACATAAAATAACTTAAAATAACGTAAATATGTATCAAATATATATACAAAAAACACATTAAATAATGTAAATATGTATAAAAAAATATATACAAAACACAAATAAAATAATGTAAAATCCTATCAAAATAAATACAGAAAATATTAATAAAATAATGTAAATTTGTATGAAAATTAAGATGCAAAATACCCATAAAATAACGCATTTTTTTATAAAAATATATATACGAAAAAACATAAAATATTTGATTTTGTATTAAAATAAATAGATATACAAAATACACATAAAATAAGCTAAATTTGAATTGAAATAAATATAAAAAATACATAAAATAATGTAAATTTATATCAAAATACTTATACAAATACACATATAATAACCTAAATTTGTATAAAAATATATAAACAAAATACACATTAAATAATGTAAATACTTATAAAAAAAATGTACAAAATACACAAATAATCATGTAATTCGTATCAAAATAAATATACAAAATACCAATAAAATAATGTAAATTTCTATGAGAAAATATATACAAAATACACATAAATAACGCAAATATCAATAAAAATATACATAATATTATATATTTTTATACATATTTAAAATATTTAATGAATATTTTGTATATATATTTTATCCAAATTTACGTTATTTTATAAGTATTTGTTTATATATTTTCATAAAAATTTACATTATTTTATGTGAGTTTTGTATATGTATTTCAATACAAATTTGCCTAACTTTATGTGTATTTTGCATACCTATTTTCAAACAAATTTAAATTATTTTTGTGTATTTTTGCATATATTTTTATACAAATTTTAGTTATTTTATTTGTTTTTTGTATATATATTTTCCTACAAATATACATTCTTTTATTGGAATTTTGTGTATTTAATTTTTTACAAATTTACATTATTTTATGTGTATTTTGTGTATATATTTTTCTACGTATTTAAAAAAAATTATGGGTTTTTTATATATACATTTTCAATAAGTACACAGAATATCAATAAAATAATTTAAATTTGTATGAAAATAAAGATGCAAAATACCCATAAAATAAAGTATATTTTTTTTAAAAATACATATACAAAAATACACTTAGAATAATTAAATTCGTATTAAAATTAATATACAAAATGCTCATACAATAAGGTAAATTTGTATTGAAAAAAAACGCAAAATACACATAAAACAGTGTAAATTTGTTTCAAAATATATATACGAATACACATAAAATTACGTTGATTTCAATAGGAATATATATACAAAATACACATGAAATGATGTAAATACGTATAAAAATATATATACAAAATACACATTAAATACTGTAAATTCGCGTCAAAATAAATAAACAAAATATCAATAAAAGAATGTGTATTTGTATGAAAATAGATATACAAAATACACATAAAATAACCTAAATTTGTATCAAACTATATACAAAAATACACAAAAATATTTAAAATTTTTATGAAAATAAGTATACAAAATACACATAAAATTAGGCAAATTTGTATTTAAATACATATACAAAATACATATAAAATAATGTAAATTTGAATGAAAAGACGTAAACAAATACACTTAAAATAACGTAAATTTGTATTAAAAAAATATATACAAAACACAAATAGAATAATGTAAAATCGTATCAAAATAAATACACAGAATATTAATAAAATAATGTAAATTTGTATGAAAATAAAGAGGCAAAATACCCATAAAATAACGCATTTTTTTATTTATAAAAATATATATACCAAAATACATATAAAAAAATTAAATTTGAATTAAAATAAATATATAAAAAACACATACAATAAGGTAAATTTGTATTGAAATAGATATGCAAAAAACATATAAAACAATGTAAATTTGTTTCAAAATATATATATACAAATACACATAAAATAACGTAATTTCTATAAAAATATATATACAAAATACACATAAAATGAAGTAAATACGTATAAAAAAATGTATACAAAATACACATAAAATAATGTAAATTCGTATCAAAATAAATATACAAAATACCAATAAAAGAATGTGTATTTGTATAAATATAAATATACAAAAAACACATAAAATAACGTAAATTTATATAAAAATATATACAAAAATACACAGAAGTATTTTAATTTGTATGAAAATAGATATACAAAATAAGGTAAATTCGTTTCAAATTCAATAAACAAAATTCAGATAAAAGAACGTATATTTGTAGAAAAAATAAATATACAAAATACACATAAAATAACGAAAATTTGTATGAAAATATATTAAAAAATAAACAAAAATAATTTCAATTTGTATGAAAAAAAATATACAAAATACACATGTATTTTGTATATCTATTTTCACACAAATTTAATTACTTTTGAGTATTTTTGCATATAGTTTTATATAAATTTACGTTATTTTATTTGTATTTTGTATATTTATATTTATACAATAGACATTCTTTTATTAGTATTTTGTTTATTTATTTTGATACGAGTTTACATTATTTTATGTGTATTTTGTATACCTTTTTATATACGTATTTACTTCATTTTATGTGTATTTTGTATATTTATTTTCATAGAAATCTACGTTATTTTATGTGAATTCGTATATATATTTTGAAAAAAATTTACATGGTTTTTATATGAATTTTGCATATCTATTTCAATACAAATTTACCTTATTGTATGTGCATTTTGTATATTTATTTTAATACAAATTCAAATATTTTATGTGTCTTGGTATAAATATTTTTATAAAAAATGCGTTATTTTATGGGTATTTTGCATCTTAATTTTCACACAAATTTACATTACTTTATTAATATTCAGTGTATTTATTTTGATACGATTTTATATTATTCTATTTGTGTTTTGTATATATTTTTTTTATACATATTTACATTATTTAATGTGTATTTTTATATATATTTTATACAAATTTACGTTATTTTAAGTGTATTTGTTTATATTTTTTCATTCAAATTTACATTATTTTATGTGTATTTTGTAAATGTATTTCAATACAAATTTACCTAATTTTATGTGTATTTTGAATATTTATTTTCATACAAATTAAAATTATTTTTGTGTATTTTTGTATATAGTTTTATAGAAATTTAGGTGATTTTATGTGAATATTGTATATCTATTTTCATACAAATACACATTCTTTTATTGATATTTTGTTTATTTATTTTGACGCGAATTTACATTATTTAATGTGTATTTTATATATATATTTTTATACGTGTTTACATCATTTGATGTGTATTTTGTATATATATTTCTATAGAAATCTACGTTGATTTATGAGTATTCGTATATAGATTTTGAAATAAATTTACACTGTTTTATGTGTATTTTGCTTATTTTTTCAATACAAATTTACCTTATTGTATATGCATTTTGTATATTAATTTTAATACAAATTTAATTATGCTATGTGTACTTTTGTATATGTATTTTTATAAAAGTATGCTTTATTTTATGGGTATTTTGCATTTTGATTTTTATACAAATTTACATTATTTTATTTATATTCTGTTTATTTTTTTTAAACAATTTTACATTATTCTATGTGTATTTTGTATATCTATTTATATACGTATTTACTTAATTTTATGTGTATTTTGTATATATATTTTTATAGAAATCTACGTTATTTTATGTGTATTCGTATATATATTTTCAAACAAATTTACATTGTTTTATATGTATTTTTGCATATCTCTTTCAATACAAGTTTACCTTATTGTATGTGCATTTTGTATATTTATTTCAATACAAATTTAAATATTTTATGTGTATTTTGGTATATATATTTTTATAAGAAATGCGCTATTAGACGGGAATTCTGCATCTTTATTTTCATGCAAATTTACATTATTTTATTAATATTCGGTGTATTTATTTTGATACGATTTCACATTATTCTATTTGTTTTTTTGTATATATATATATATATATATATATATATATATATATATATATATATATATATATATATATATATATATATATATATATATATATATATATATATATATTATACATATTTACATTATTTAATGTGTATCTTGCATATATATTTCATACAAATTTATTATCTATTATTTATTTTCATACAAATACACATTCTTTTCATGATATTTTGTTTATTTATTTTGACACGAATTTACCTAGATATGTATTTTGTATATATATTTTTATACGTATTTAAATAATTTCATGTGTATTTTGTATATATATTTCTATAGAAATCTACGTTATTTTTTGTGTATTCGTATATATATTTTGAAACAAATTTACTCTGTTTTATATGTATTTTTGAAAATCTCTTTCAATACATATTTACCTTACTGTATATGCATTTTGTATATTTCAATACAAATTTAAATATTTTATGTGTATTTTGGTATATATATTTTTATAAAAAATGCGCTATTTTATGGGAATTTTGCATCTTTCTTTTCATACAAATTTACATTATTTTATTGATATTCTGTGTATTTATATTGATAGGATTTTTCATTATTCTATTTCTTTTTTGTATATATTTTTTTATACACATTTACATTATTTAATGTGTATCTTGCATATATATTTTATACAAATTTACGTTATTTTAAGTGTATTTGTTTATATATTTTCATTCAAATTTACATTATTTTATGTGTATTTTGTATATGTATTTCAATTCAAATTTACCTAATTTTATGTGTATTTTGTATATTTCTTTTCATACAAATTTTAAATATTTTTGTGTATTTTTGTACATAGTTTTATACAAATTTAGGTTATTTTATATACGCATTTACATTATTTAATGTGTGTTTTGTATGTGTATTTTTATGCAAATTTACTTTATTTTATGTGCATTTTTGTACATATATTTTTTCTAGAAATTTGCGTTATTTAATGTGTATTTGTATATGTTTTCTCATACAGATTTACATTATTTTATTGCTATTTTGTTTATTTATTTTGATTCGAATGAAAATAGATATACAAAATATTCATAAAATAAACAAAATTTGTATTGAAATATATATACAAAATACATAAAATAACGTAAATTTGTTTTAAAACATACAAAATACACATTAAATAATGTAAATATGTATAAAAAAATATATACAAAAACAAATAGAATAATGTAAAATCGTATCAAAATAAATACACAGAATATTAATAAAACAATGTAAATTTGTATGAAAATAAAGATGCAAAATACCCATTAAATAACGCATTTTATATAAAAATATATATACCAAAATACACATGAAAAAATGAATTTGTATTAAAATAAATATACAGAATACACATACAATAAGGTAAATCTGTATTGAAATATATATGCAAAATACATATAAAACAATGTAAATTTGTTTCAAAATATATATACGAATACACATAAAATAAAGTAGATTTGTATAAAAATATATATACAAAATACACATAAAATGAAGTAAATACGTATAAGAAAATGTATACAAAATACACATAAAATAATGTAAATTCGTATCAAAATAAATAAACAAAATACCAATAAAAGAATGTGTATTTGAATAAATATAAATATACAAAATACACATAAAATAACGTAAATTTGTATAAAACTATATACAAAAATACAGAGAAGTAATTAAATTCGTATGAAAATAGATATACAAAATACAGACAAAATAAGCTAAATTTGAATTGAAATGTATATATAAAATACAATATTTTATGTGTATATTTGTATTTGTATTTAGGTTATTTTATGTGTATTTTGTATATATATTTTCATCCAAAATTACATTATTTTATTGGTATTTTCTTAATTTAAATCGATACGAATTTAGATTATTTCATAGGTATTTTCTATACATATTTTTATACTCTTTTACATTATCTAATGTGTGTTTTGTATATATATTTTTATGCAAATTTATTTTATGTTTATTTTTGTGCATATATTTTTATAGAAATTTGCGTTATTTTATGTATATAGTTTTATATAAATCTACGTTATTTTATGTGCATTTTGTATATTTATATTTATACAAATACACATTCTTTTATTGGTATATTGTTTATTTACATTTATACGAATTTACATTATTTTATGTGTATTTTTTATACATTTTTTTATACGTATTTACTTAATTTTATGTGTATTTTGTATATGTATTTTTATAGAAATCTACGTTATTTTATGTGTATTCGTATATATATTTTGAAACAAATTTACATTATTTTATATGTATTTTGCATATCTATTTCAATACAAATTTACATTATTATATGTGGATTTTGTATATTTATTTTAATACAAATTGAAATATTTTATGTGTATTTTGGTATCAATAATTTTATAAAAAATGCGTTATTTTATAGGTATTTTGCATCTTAATTTTCATACAAATTTGCATTATTTTATTAATATTCTGTGTATATATTTTGATACGATTTTCCATTATTCTATTTGTGTTTTGTATATATTTTTTTATACTATTTACATTATTTAATGTGTATTTTGTACATTTATTTCATACAAATTTACGTTATTATATGTATATTTGTTTATATATTTTCTTTCAAATTTACATTATTTTATGTGTATTTTGTATATGTATTTCAATACAAATTAACCTAATTTCACTTATTTTAATACAAATAGAAATTATTTTTGTTTATTTTTTTATATATTTTCATACAAATTTTCGTTATTTTATGTGTATTTTGTATATTTCTTTTTTCTACAAATATACGTTCTTTTATCTGAATTTTGTTTATTGAATTTGAAACGAATTTACCTTATTTTGAATATCTATTTTCATACAAATTAAAATACTTCTGTGTATTTTTGTATATAGTTTTATATAAATTTACGTTATTTTATGTGTATTTTGTATATTTATATTTATACAAATACACATTCTTTTATTGGTATTATGTATATTTATTTTGATGCGAATTTACATTATTTTATGTGTATTTTGTATACATTTTTTTATACGTATTTACTTCATTTTATGTGTATTTTGTAGATATATTTTTATAGAAATTACGTTATTTTATGTGTATTCGTATATATATTTTGAAACAAATTTACATTGTTTTATATGTATTTTGCATATCTATTTCAATACAAATTTACCTTATTGTATGTGTTTTTTATATATTTATTTTAATACAAATTTTTTTTTTTATGTGTATTTTGGTATATAAGGTAAGGTAAATTTGTATTGAGAGATATTCAAAAATACATATAAAACAATGTGAATTTGTTTCAAAATATAAATACGAATACACATAAAATAACGTAGATTTCTATAAAATATATACAAAATACACATAAAATGAAGTAAATACGTATAAAAAAAGAATACAAAATACACATAAAAATCGTATCAAAATAAATAAACAAAATACCAGTAAAAGAATGTGTATTTGTATAAACATAAATATACAAAATACACAAAAAATATCGTAAATTTGTATAAAACTATATATAAGAATACACAGAAGTAATTAAATTTGTATGAAAATATATATACAAAATACAGCTAAAATAAGCTAAATTTGACTTGAAATGTACATACAAAATACATAAAATAATGTAAATCTGTATCAAAATATTTATACAAATACATATAATAACGTAGATTTGTTTAAAAATAATTAAACAAAATACACATTAAGTAATGTAAATACGTATAAAAAATATCTACAAAATACACATATAATCATGTAATTCGTATCAAAATAAATAAACAAAATAGCAATAAAATAATGTAAATTTGTATGAGAAAACATATACAAATAACGCAAAATTCTATAAAAATATATGTACAAAAATGCACATAAAATAAATTAAATTTGCATAAAAATATATATACAAAACACACACTAAATAATGTAAATGCTTACATAAAATAACCTAAATTTGTATAAAACTATATACAAAAATACACAAAAATAATTTAAATTTGTTTGAAAAGAAATATACAAAACACACATAAAATTAGGTAAATCTGTATTGAAATATATATACAAAATACACATTAAATAATGTAAATTTGAATGAAAATACATAAACAAATACACTTAAAATAACGTAAATTTGTTTAAAATATATATGCAAGATGCACATTAAATAATGTAAATGTGTATAAAAAAATATATACAAAAACAAATAGAATAAAATAAAATCGTATCAAAATAAATACATAGAATATCAATAAAATAATGTAAATTTGTACGAAAATAAAGATGTAAAATTCCCAAAAATTATCGCATTTTTTATAAAAATATATTTACCAAAATACACATAAAATATTTAAATTTGTATTCAAATAAATATACAAAATGCATATACAGTAACGTAAATTTGTATTGAAAGAGATATTCAAAAATACATATAAAACAATGTAAATTTGTTTCAAAATATATATACGAATACACATAAAATAAAGTAGATTTCTATAGAAATATATATACAAAATACATATGAAATTATGTAAATACGTATAAAAACATATATACAAAATACATATCAAATAATGTAAATTCGTGTCAAAATAAATAAACAAAATATCATGAAAAGAATGTGTATTTGTATGAAAATAGATAATAGATAATAAATTTGTATAAAATATATATGCAAGATACATATTAAATAATGTGAATATGTATAAAAAAGTATATACAAAAAACAAATAGAATAATGTAACTTCGTATCAAAATAAATACACCGAATATTAATAAAATAATGTAAATTTGTATGAAAATAAGGACGCAAAATTCCCATAAAATAGCGCATTTCTTATAAAAATATATATACCAAAATACACATAAAATATTTAAATCTGCATTGAAATAAATATACAAAATGCACATATAATAAGGTAAATTTGTATTGAAAGAGATATGCAAAAATACATATAAAACAATGTAAATTTGTTTCAAAATATATATATACGAATACAAATAAAAAAAACGTAGATTTCTATAAAAATATATATACAAAATACACATAAAATTAAGTAAATACGTATAAAAAAATGTATACAAAATACACATAAAATAATGTAAATTCGAATTAAAATAAATAAACAAAATACCAATAAAAGAATGTGTATTTGGATGAATATCAATATTGAAAATACACATACAAAATAAACATAAAATAAGGTAGATTTGTAATAAAATATATGTACAAAATACACATAAAATAATGTAAATTTATATGAAAATATACATACAAATACACATAAAATACCATGAATTTGTATAAAAATATATATTCAAAATAAATATTAAATAATGTAAAAGCGTATAAAAATATGTATACAAAGTACATATAAAATAATGTAAATTCGAATCAAAATAAATCAACAAAACACCAATAAAATAATATATATTTGAATGAAAAAAAATCTACAAAATACACATAACATAACTAAAATTTGTATTAAAATATATACAAAAATACATACAAATAATTTGAGTTTGTATGAAAATAGATATACAAAATACACATAAAACTAGGTAAATTTCTTTTGAAATGTATATACAAAATACCCATAAAATATTGTAAATTTGTGTCAAAATATATAAACAAATACACATAAAATAACGTAAATTTGTATGAAAAATATATACAAAATACACATAGAATAATGTCAATTCGTATCAAAATGAATGAGCAGAATATCAATAAAATAATGTAAATTTGTATGAAAATAAAGATGCAAAATACCCAAAAAATAAAGCAAATGTTTATAAAAATACAGATACAAAAATACACATCGAATAATTAAATTTGTATTAAAATTAATATACAAAATGCGTCTATAATAAGGTAAATTTGTATTGAAAAAATATGCAACATACACGTTTACTCATACAAATTTATATTATTTTATTGGTATTTTGTTTATTTATTTTGATACGAATTACATGATTATATGTGTATTTTGTACATATTTTTTTATACGTATTTATATTATTTAATGTGTATTTTGTTTATGTATTTTCATACAAATTTACGTTATTATATGTGTATTTGTATAAATATTTTGATACAAATTTACTTTATTTCATGTATTTTGTATATATATTTCAATTCAAATTTAGCTTATTTTGTGTGTATTTTGTATATATTTTCATACAAATTTAATTACTTCTGTGTATTTTTGTATATAGTTTTATATAAATTTACGTTATTTTATGTGTATTTTGTATATTTATATTTATACAAATACACATTCTTTCATTGGTATTTTGTTTATTTATTTTGATACGAATTTACATTATTTTAAGTGTATTTTGTATACATTTTTTTATACGTATTTACTTTATTTTATGTGTATTTTGTATATATATTTTTATAGAAATCTACGTTATTTTATGTGTATTCGTATACATATTTTGAAACAAATTTACATTGCTTTATATGTATTTTGCATATCTATTTCAATACAAATTTACCATATTGTACATATAAAACAATGTAAATTTGTTTCAAAATATATGTACGAATACACATAAAATAACGTAGATTTCTATAAAAATATATATACAAAATACACATAAAATTAAGTAAATACGTATAAAAAAATGTAAACAAAATACACATAAAATAATGTAAATTTGAAACAAAATAAATAAACAAAATACCAATAAAAGAATGTGTATTTGTATAAATATAAATGTACAAAATACACATACAAAATAAACATAAAATAAGGTAAATTTGTAATGAAATATATGTACAAAATACACATAAAATAATGTAAATTTATATGAAAATATATATACAAATACACATAAAATGCCATGAATTTGTATAAAATTATATATTCAAAATAAATATTAAATAATGTAAATACGTATAAATATATATATATATATATATATATATATATATATATATATATATATATATATATATATATATATATATATATATATATATATATATATATATATATATATATATATATATATATATATATATATATATATATATATATATACATATAAAATAATGTAAATTCGTATCAATATAAATCAACAAAATACCAATAAAATAATATATATTTGAATGAAAATAGATTTACAAAATACACATAACCTAACTAAAATTTGTATTGAAATATATACAAATATAAATAAAAATAATTTGAGTTTGTATGAAAAAAGATATTCAAAAAACACATAAAACTAGGTAAATTTCTTTTGAAATATATACACAAAATACCCATAAAATATTTTAAATTTGTGACAAAATATATAAACAAATACACATAAAATAACGTAAATTTGTATGAAAAATATATACAAAATACACATGGAATAATGTCAAATCGTATCAAAATGAATGAGCAGAATATCAATAAAATAACGTAAATTTGTATGAAAATAAAGATGCAAAATACCCATAAAATAAAGCATATTTTTATAAAAATACATTTAGAAAAATACACATAGAATAATTAAATTTGTATTAAAATTAATATACAAAATGCATATACAATAAATTTAAATTTGATTATATTAAATGAAATAAATATTCAAAATAAACATAAAATAAGGTAAATTTGTAATAAAATATATGTAAGAATACACATAAAATAATATAAATTTGTATGAAAATATATATACAAATACAAATAAAATAACATGAATTTGTATAAAATTTGTTTCAAAATATATACGAATACACACAATAAAATAACGTAAATTTTTATGAAAATGTATATATAAAATACACATAAAATAATTTAAATACGTAGAAAATATATATACAAAATACACATAAAATAATGTAAATTCGTAAAAAATTAAATACACAAAATTCCAATAAAAGAATGTATATTTGTAGGAAAATATATATACAAAAAACAAATAAAATAAATAAAATTTGTATAAAAATATATACAAAAATACACAAAAATAATTTAAATTTGTTTGAAAATAGATATGCAAAATACACATAAAGTT